>NC_056746.1:483725405-483870405 GCF_019279795.1 Protopterus annectens
GACTGAGATGTCCAGTATGTGCATTTGTAATAGTACAGATAAGTACCAAGAACTGTAGTCAGGCTGGCCTGGAAGCAAAAATGCACCATCTTTTTCCATAGAGTGTAACTGGTAAATGTTTTATGTAGTTTTAGTCTTTGGTAGGATTGCATTAGTGGCAGTATTGTGAATTATGCTCCAGCTAAGTACTGTAGCACAAACCTGTATATACCAGTTGTATTACAGTGACTTTCTGTTTACCTTGCTACTGCTTTTTTCACCTTGTTCTTTGAGTCTACCACAACCCCCACTATGACATTAAACTAAATGTTTCTTTTTTCCTAACCCTCATATATTCCTATGTTGTGGTTTTAAAAGGCTGTGTCTCTGACTTTGGTCCTTGTTGGTAGTCTGGCTTCCAAAGTCTCTGTCAACACAATTTTACCTCTCTGGCTTTGTCTCCAAACTGTCCAACTTGAGCTGACCCTCCTAATACACTCATTTCTAATCCTGTCCATCCTCATCACACCCAATGCAAATCTTAAACATCTTTAACTCTGCCACCTCCAGCTCTGCCTCCTGTCTTTTTCATCAGTGCCACTGTCTCCAACCCATATAGCATAGCATGTTTCACATCTTGTAGACATTCCCTTTCACTCTAACTGGTACCCATCTGTCATAAATCACATCTGACTCACTTCTCCACCAACTCTACCCTGCCTGCACACTCTTATTCACCTGTCTTCCATACTCACCGTTACTCTGAACTGTTGATTCCAACTATTTAAACTCCTCCACCTTCGCCAGCTCTCCTCCCTGCATCCTCACCATCCCTCTTTCCTTCCTCTCATTCACACATACGCCTTCTGTCTTAGTCCTGCTGACCTTCATTCCTCTTCTCTCTAGAGCATATGTGTCCACCTCTCCAGGATCTCCTCAACCTGTTCCCTACTCTCACTACAAATCATGTCATCACCTACCTCCACATTGAACACATCCGTCACTCCTACAGCAGACCTCACCACTGTCACACTGCCCTTGTAAATATCCTGTACCACTCTTAACATACTTCTATGCCATTCCCGGCTTCCTCATACAATACCACAACTCCTCTCTAGGCACCCTGTCATATTCTTTCTCTTAGTCCACAAAGACACAATGCAGCGCCTTCTGACCTTCTCTGTACTTCTCCATCAACACCCTCAGAGCAAACATTGCATCTATAGTGCTCTTTCCCCGCATGAAGCCATACTGCTGCTCACTAATAATCACCTCCCTTCTTAACCTAGCTACCAGTACTTTCCTATAACTTCATGCTGTGGCTGATCAACTTTATCTGTCTGTAGTTGCTACAGATGTGCTCATCACCTTTATTCTTAAAATCGGTACTAATGTATTACTTCTCCACTCCTCAGGCATCCTCTCATTTTCCAAGATTTCATTAAATAATCTGGTCAAAAACCCCACTGCCATCTCTCCTAAACACCTGCATGCTTCCACAGGTATGTCATCTGGGCCAACAGCCTTTCCATTTTTTCCATTCTTCATCCTCTTCATAGCTGTCTTTACTTCCTCCTTGCAAATCTGTGTTGCACATCCTGATTCACTATCCCCACATCATCCAACCTTCTCTTTCTTTTTCTTCATTCATCAGTCCCTAAAAGTACTCTTTCCAGCTGCCCAACACCAACTCGTCGCTTGTGAGTACATTTCCCTCTGTATCCTTTATCACCCTAACCTGCTGCACATATTTCCCAGCTCTATCCTTCTGTCTAGCCAATTGCTACATGTCCTTTTCTTCCACCTTAGTGTCCAACCTTTCATACAACTCGCCATATGCCTCATCCTTCACCACCTCTCTTCACCATATGCCTCATCTCCTTGTACTCCTGTCTACTTCATCTCTTTGGCAGTCCCACTTCTTTGCCAACCTCTTCCTCTGTATACTCTCCTGTCCACCAGGTCTTGTATTTCTTCCTGTAAGAGATAACAGAAGTGTAAAACGATATAATAAATCTCTTAACTGAGTGCTACTGCTTTTATTTTTACTTTGTTGATTTTGCTTTTAATCATTCCAAATGTCCCATGTCCCTAACACTTGAAATTGCCTTGACAAGGCAATTTAAGTTGTTTTCTTGTAACATTACACTTGCAGTCTTTTTTTTTTTTTTTTTTGGGGGGGGGGGGTCAAGAGTTTAGCAGTGCCCTGTACAAACACCAATGTCCAGACACCAATGTCCAAAAAGTACATTTTATCTATAAAACTATCCTTAACTGAAACCTGTAACTTAATGTGGCTAAAACAAGCCATTGCATGGAGATCAGTTTAGATCAGTTAGTTTGTACATTTATAAGCACTACTAGCAAATCTTAGCACAGTCTAACCGTAAGTCTTGTGCCAAACTCCAGAAACAACACAAGGAGACCTCTGTATAACCAGTCTACAGTAGCCCACCCAAATACAGGTCCAGACAACATGGATATGCAATTTCCAGGTAGTGTGGCCGAGTGGTCTAAGGCGCTGAATTCAGGTTCCAGTCTCTCTCGAGGCGTGGGTTCAAATCCCACCACTGCCAGTTTAGGAATGTGAACTGCTGTCAAGCGTTTTTCTGGGGATCACGTCAGTCGCCCTGCTAGACGGGGGACCAGGGAAGTAAATACTGTGGGAAGAAATAGCCAGGGAATTGTTATGGCTAGGCTTGTATAGGCCCTAGGGCCAATAGCCACGTACCAACTTATGAACCAAATGTCTCTGTAGCCAACTTGATAAATATAGGCAACCTAAAACAGTGCAACAATTAACTCGTGTTCGCAGCCATTTAATCCTTAAAGAACCACACAGTATGTGAATGATGCACATACACAGTTTCACTGGAGGCAAAAGTTTTGCATACGAGCTAGATTGTCAAGAGCACGCATACCATGTCCACCACAGATCTAGACCTACTTAAGCTGAGGCACTAAATATTAATCTTTCCAAACCTTAAAGACCCCTAACCTTATAAGTGATTATGTTTATCCTCAACAATCTCTAAAGCAGTCACCAAAAGCAACACCAAACACACACATTCACCTACACCAATGGAGCCCCAAGAGCAAAGCCCATAAGACAAGCAAAATGCATTACCCAGGACTTTTGACATAGGGGATTTAATTGTATGACACGCAGATGCCCCACTCACCAGACTGAACAAGGGGAAGATAACAGTAAGTTGCTTATCTGGAGCCAGAGTCTGCCAAGTTTATGTACACACTGAAGTCATTACACCACAGGTACCAGTATGAGTCTGTCATAGTCTGTGTGGGAAGTAATCAGAGACTTATTTCTCTGGACTATATGAAGAGACATTGTTCTCACGGAATGTTTCTTAGGCAGGTGTATGCCTTGCATTGAGCAGCATCCTATTTTCATGAAGGATGATGCCACAGTATGAACAAAAGATTATTAACTTCAGTAATTGGCTTAGTTTTTGGTGTCTTTATGGGGGGAAATCAGTATTTCTCATCATGAGAAGATGTGGTTAACAAACCACATTGATTTCAAAGGCTGTTCTGCACCTGTCCCCATGGCTTCTGAATACTGGCAAAAATTTTTATCTAACTCCTTGGAGTCCTTCTTAGGCAATGCCAAATTGACACACCTACAGACACTGCAAATAAAATGTAAAGAAACCTAAAGGTATTATGCACCGTGCTTAGAGGCTTAACAAGCTCCATACCCTACATGCTCTTCTTATTAATATAGATGTGCTATTACCAAGACGTGCTTTAAATTCACAATAAGTACTCTGGAAGTGCAAGGTTTCCGTGTCGTCCACACACTTAGACCATCAGCTACATAGACTAGGACAAAAGGTTGAGTCTCAATCTGCATTACCAACAAGTGTAACTCTAGGTTGGTTAAACAAGGCAATGCCCTGTAATGTATCCACATGCAAATCACCTTACAAAGTCTATTTCTAATGTGTAGAGTGAGCCGGCACCTCACCTGTGTGCCCTGTTCAATCACAGCCTCACCTCAGGCTTTGTCCCTACTGAATGGCGCACTGCTACAGTCATCCCTCTCCACAAAGGAGGAGTGATTACAGACCCTGGGAACTATTGCCCCATTAGCCTGAAATGTGTGATGTGCAAAGCTATGGAATGCATAATCATGGACCTAATAAACAAGGATATAGGGAATCTCCAAACTTTGAATCCCATGCAGTTTGGTTTTGTGAAGGGTAGATCATGCCTGCTCAACTTGGTAGACTTTTTTGAGTCAAGTTACCAGTGCTGTGGATAAAGGCTAGGTGGTTCATACAGCCTACCTTGATCTGGCAAAGGCCTTTGATACCATTCCCCACTCGGGAATCCTAGAAAAACTCATGAAGGTAGGCATCAACTCCTATATCACTAGGTGGGTTGCAAACTGGCTCACCGGTAGAAACCACAGTGTGAAAGTAGCTGACTCCAAGTCAGACTGCCGACCAGTCACGAGTGGAGTCCCACAGGGTTTGGTCCTGGATCTTTTCCTGTTTGGTGTCTACTTCTCTGAAGTCGAGGCCAAGACTAAGGGACTCTGGCTGAGGAAGTTCGCAGACGATTGCAAGTTGGGAGCTGCTATTCACTCCCCTAGTGATAACATCCTATAGAAAGGTCTGACTGAGACCGACTGGTGTCAGAACCATGGCCTTAAGCTCTGTGCCAAAAAATGTGGTCATTCCCTTTGGATAAAAACCCAGTTCTTTTGAATTACCACATCGATGGTAGTCCACTGAACACGGAAAGTGTGGGAGCACAGGTTGACAGCAACCTCTCTTTTGACCACCACACTGCCACTGTGGTCAGAAAGTCCTATGTGACACGTCATTACTAAGGGTTTTGCATCCAGGAAGAAAGAGGTCATTGTCTCCCTCTACTCTTCCATCACTAGGCCAATCATGGAGTACAGTCTCCCATTTGGCATGTACCTCCCTAGACACCTGCAACAACTGGAGAGGCTGTAAAAGTACATCACAAAGAGGATCCTAGGCCTTAAACCCTTGTCCTATATGTATTCTCTCTCATATTGCCTACTTGGAGGCGATCTCTGCTTGACTTACAAAGCCACGTCTGACCCAGCTCTGTTAGAAATGCTACATCTAAAGAAATCCCAATCCCTCCACACTACACATTTCAGAGACCTCAACCTCATTAGCACAATCGACAGAACGTGCTGGAGGGACAGGTTCATAACCCAGAGACTGCCCATGCTATGCAATAGACTTCCCATACATGTCAAACGGAGCACCTCACTGGCCCTCTTCAAAAGAAATCTTGAGGAGTGGATGAGAAATAGAAAATTTCACCCTGGGGATCACTCCAGTGGAGACAGACACTGGGAACTAAGGTTGGGTGGTGTGATGCCAGGGTAATCCTATGGGCTAGGCTTGTAAAGGCTCCAGGGTCATTGGCCTAGAACACACCTGTGAACCTATGTTTTCCGCTCTGACTTTGGTCAGTACCACAGGATTTTCACTTTCGTGGCATCTATAATTCTCATGATTCCCCTGGCAAGACTGCAACGGAGAGTAATAAGTGATATCTAACATTTTTGTGGTTCCAGCACCATTTATCTTTTCAAATCCCAGTGATGGGGTTTGCCATAAAAGAAGTAATTTGGAGTAGACAACCGATATCCTTTAAATACAGGTCTGCCCTTCTCCCTCTGTGCTCCAAAGCAGCTAGTCAACACAGACTCTCTGGATTTTGCTTGAGGTGCAGTTTCATGAAAGATAAAAAGTGCGGAGAATGTGGGACACCAAGGACAGATGCAGGCACATAAATATCAAGAAGGTGCTTGCCCTGATCAAGGCATTCAATTCTTTGAACAGTCTTTGAACTCTTAGACCTCTTCAAGTGGTTATAGATAGTACCACAACATCAAGTAAGGGGGAGTCCAGTTGTACCCTCTTTACAGACTTGCCACGTTAGCTTGAGCTATAGCTTCACAGCACAGCCATTCTCTAGACCTCCTTCGTTACGTCAGTGCTACGTTTTGTGGCAGACAAGTGGAGCAGAACCAGGGCAAACCCTCATGAATGGAAACTAGATTAGGGGGCATTCCAAGTTTTGATCAATATGTGGGTAATTAAAGTAGACCACTTTGTCTCTTGTCTGAACAATCATCTTGCAAGATTCTGTTCCAGGACTTCAAATAAGAAGGCCTGGAAGACTGATATCTCAACTTTTCCTTGGACAGGAATGGTCCTGTATGCTTTTCTACACTTTCCACTTCCAGGCTACTTCTGAAAATTCAGAAGGAATCCCCCAAGATCATTGTGGTAAATTCCTTCTGGCCCAGGCAACTGTGGCGCTCTCTTCTTTTGGAAATTGCCCAGGGGCAGTTGCCACAATCTTCCACACAGACTGGATCTACTCTCCCAAGAACAGAGGTGTTGGTTACACCACTACATCCATAAACTTCAGTTGATTTCCCTGGATGATGGTACCTTAATTCCTTTTGAGCACCTGTTTACTGAGGATGCGTAGCAGGTACTAATTGAGGCAAGAATGCCTGCTACTAGAAAATCTTAGATTTGCAAAGGGAAAAGGTTTTCTGGTCGGTACCAAAAATATAACTCTGCACCCATTCAGGGATATTTGTTCTCTGGTTTTACCTTTGTGCAAGTTACTGTCCTGCAGCCTCTCTCATTCCTCTTATCAAGGTTCATTTACTGGCCAGTTCAACATGTCTGCCCATGGAGCCTCCTCTTTCAATGCATTCTTATGTCAGAATGTTTTTGAAAGGGTTTTTTCATATGAGGCCTCAGGTGGCCCCTCCTTGGGGATTTTAATTTTGTGTTGGACAAGGTAACACTTGCTCCATTTGAACCAGCTAACTTGGAGTTCTTAAACATGGAAAACACTTTTACTGATTGATCTGACCTCTATAAGGAGGGAATCTGTGTTGACTCATTATAAGAGCTTGCAACTCCTATTTCATTTTCCATAGGGACAGGGTTTCTTTGAGAACTGAATTATTTTATGTCTAAAATGGTATATGAGTTTATTTTAAGCCAAACTATCCATCTCCCCGTTTTCTTTCCTGAGGGAGAAAGTATGCTCCATAATTTGAATTTCCACAGACAGTTCAGGTACTATCTTGTCAGAACAAAATCTTTCAGATCTTTCGAACAATTAAGCAGTTCCTGTGAAGGTAAGAATGTACAACCTGTGTCAAAACAGACAATTTCCAAAAGGTTGCCTAAGGCTATTTGTTACCTTTTGTCATGTTTACCACAGCAAAACTATTCCAAGCAGGTCAAGGCCCACTCTGCCAGAGCCTTAGCTTCATCTGTGGCTTTTTGGAAAGGATCATATTCTGTTCTGTTCTAGAAACTATTTGATCCTCTGTACATACATTTTACAGAGCACTACAAGCTGGGTTCCTTTTCTGTCCAGATCAGTTTTTGCTAGGATCACTGCCCAAGGGACCCTGGAGTTTTCTCCTTCCACCTCCCAAATGTAGTGAGCTAGGGTAATCCAGCATATAGCTAAGGGGACTGCAGCAGTGATCAGTGTGATGAACATGCTATAGATGTGTAAGAAAACCTATACCCTAACAGTAGATGTTCAAATCATTGCTGCAATAACTGCTCCCTTCCTCCATCCCCCTTGTATTTTTTGTGTGTTTTTATGCCAGGGTATGAACATTAAATTTTTATTGATCCTAGCATTGTCCTGTCAGAGCTCAGCCTTCCTCTGTATGCTGGCAGGAAAGCTCTGAAGGGCTTTGCATACAAACTTGTCTTCTGGTCAGCTCAGCTCGACCTGCTTGACAGTTTGAGCATGTGGAAGGTGCCTTGAAGCTTTGTAAGCTGGCCGGCTGTTAAATCCTTGGCAGGATATAACCATATAGCCAACGCTACTGCAGAAGTGATCATTCAAACATCTACTTTTATGGTAAGTTTACTTACCTAGCTGTACTTTCCTCTTAATGCTTTTGTACATCTGCAAGAATGTTTTTTATGATTTTTTTTAATCGGCTGTGCATGAAATGTTTGTCTTTTCCCGGTTAGGGGTCGTCACAGCGGAACTCCGGTCCGCTAATGATTGGCAGTTGATTTTTATGGTGCAGTTGCCAGCCCCGATGCCCAACATTCAGCAAAGGCACACCCATTCAGGCATGTCTTTTGGAGGCCACTCGACCACGGGGAGGACATGCAGACTCCAGACAGAAGGCACTCCAGCCGAGAATCTAACAGGAGAACCTGTTGCTGTGAGGTGGTAACGCTACCACTGTACCACCGTGGATAATCAGCTGTGCATGAAATATAGTTGCATATCTCCAGATAGATGACTATCAAAGGGACTAACCAAAACTGTAAAGTGGCTATCCTGTCATGCTGAACAGCTAAACTTTGACTTGGCCGTGTGATATCTTACGGTAATACATTCACTGGCCAGCTGTTCTGCTTCTGGTCAACACTCTTGTTCTGTGTGGTGGTGCTGTTTCACATCCAGATTTACTGTTTGTAATTTGTTTTCACATCCTGTTTCCAAGTGTATTCGTGCAGATTTCCTGCCTGTTTTTACATATCTTTCCTTTTGTTTGCACTTTTATGTTTTCACTGTCTTCCACTTTTCTGCCTGCTTGTTTGCCAGAAATCCTAATACATTTAATTTTCCTCTGTGGTAGTGTACATTTCTCTTTAGATGTAACCTCCCTTGGGTGAACTTTGCTTTCTGTATTGTAAAGTTTCTCCCTCATGGTACCTTTCTGTAGTAGTGAAGTTTGTTGGTTCTTGTTCGATGGGCCATTTTCTGCAGTTATTGCGTTATCTTGTAACTCGGAATGCATCTGAAAATAAATTCTTACAAGCAGGTCTGTATGATGACCAGAAGTAAGCAATCAGCTGACTAGATGAATAAAATGTGACCTTTGTTAATGGGGGAAGAGTTCCATTAAGATAATTCTGTTATCTTCCTGTGAGTTAAAACTTTGTAGCTTATGATGAGATCTAGTTGAATATTAAAAATTCAGGGCTATTTATGTACTTTAACTTTGACCCTGTATAGTGCTCAGTAAATTTTTAACCAAGCAAGATTTTATATTAGACTGTTACTGATGCAATCTGCTGAATGGATTCTAGAGTCCAGATAAGTGTCAAAACCTTAGAAGTGGGATGCTTGCTGTAGTGTGCATGTTAGACATGGAGTATCTAGTCCCATCTTCCTGGGAAGTTTACCCTTCGATCATAAAGCCATCCTGCCATTCCGATGGACAAAATTAACTCAGTTGTTTGGAGTGGGTAAAGGCTAACTGTGTGGATGTTTTGCAGTAGAGTTGCAGGAACACAGTGGGGCATTCCTTTGGACTGGAGACCTCGACCACAAACACAGGCTTTTAGAACAGTAGTAAAATCTTCATTGTAAATGACTGATTGCAGATTAAAGGTGCACCTTGAATGCTAAGAAGGTAAACACTAGGTAGACTCTTTTTCCCCACAGCTCCAATTACCGAAAAAAAAAATATGGTAGCTGATTAACTCTTTCCCCTGCAGTATTGATGTGGTCTTGAAATTAGACACCAAGCTGGTTCTCTACTTTTTTTGAGGTATGTAGTTTTGCATTCAAGAATGAATTCCTCCCTTTCACCTGCTTAACTAGGGTGACTTCTGGAGTAAGGACTGCTTTGGAGATAACTGACAGTATCAGATATTGTATTTTAATTTTTATTTATTTTTGTAGATGTATTGTATTGTTTTTAGCATTTTAGAAATGCCGTCAGCTTCTGTGTATGCATGCTCATGGTATCCAAGCTGTTTCTTTTCAGCACCACTTGAACTAGTGGTTTTACATGTAATGTTCTGGATTAGTTAGGAAGCATGTGATTACACTTCATCTGGAGCCTTGTCCACCTGGAGGTAAGACCTCAGCATTATGTTGGCTGCAACCACTACCCTATCACTTTGTTTCAGGTGGCTAAACTTTCCCAGATCCTTCTATGGTGGCATCTGTTCCACACCTCCCCTCCCAGCTGATACTTCACACCAAGGATGCTGTGCAGATACAGTTTTTACAGTTCATTGCATTTGTCTGCACTGAACTGCATGTGCTATATTGTATTAGTCTGAAATGTTGGCTTGTTGGATGACAGACTGACTCCTGTGGTGTCATTGGTCAGCCTAATTATAACCTGTTGCTTCCTACCATGAATCAAGCCACTTCATTAGCCTGAGCCCCCCCCCCCTGTTTTCCTAGGAGCTTCCTGTGTGGGATTGTGTTGGTGGCCTTTTAAAAATTCAGGAAGGCCTCTCTGCTGGCACTCGTCAATTAGTCAAAACTTGATTGTTTGGTCGAGAAGTTTGTCTTGTGGTCAGCTGACCCTTTCATCAGGTGTTTGTCAAGGACTTTCACTGATTTTAGATCAATAGGCTTGCAGTCCCCTGGAATTTTCTTGCTGTCCCCCTTTTACAATTGATAACACAGTTGTTTCAGATCCTTGGATGTGTCTATAGTGGCAAGTGATTAGTTGAAAATCACTACAAGTAAGTCTAGTAGCCTACTGGGCATATTCCTGAAGACTTTGTGAGGCACCCTGTCTTATTCTTGTGCTCTTCTCTCTGCCGCCTTCCTTCCTCTCTCCATCATAACGTCTGTCCACTGCCCTTTGAAGCAATAATTCTGCACCACTGTTGGTGTTTATTTATTTATTTTGTTCTTCGTTGATATCCTCCCAGCCTTTCTGGGGGGTGGGGGTGCACAGTGCACAGATATAGTTGAACGAAATAGCCTTTTCTTCGTGTTGACACCTTTGTTACATCACCTCCTTTGTTGCCCTTCTACAGCTTGTACTGTGCCTTATCTTCCCACACCTCCTTCCACTTCTTGAAAACCATATCTTTTGTCCTAATCACTGACCACACCTTCCTGTGTAGTAACTGCTTTTCTTACCTTTTCATGGTCTAAAGTATTGCTTCATGGCAGTTGGTTTGTTCCTATTCCCTCAACACACTTCCAACCCTCTCTCCCAGCTCATGTTAATTTCCCTAAATTCTCATGTCATCACCTTTCTTTCTGTTCTTAATCCCTCTACATAAACACACATCTAAACTGCACAGTGGTGCAATTTACTGTTGGCTGGTTTTGCCTTCATCTGGATATTCTTGACCACCCTCCTCTGCATTTTTGTTAACATCTCATTCAGAATCTTGTCCCTTCTGGTACATTTTCACACCAGCTGTTTAGACCCCTCGTGGTCCAAGACTTTGTCATTTCCCACTCCCTGTTGCCATGGAGCTTGTAACTTCCCAGTCTTCTCTTGGAAAAATGTATATTTCCCAAAAATTCTATCCTTTTCTTACCCTACTTCTGTATTCTGTATCTCTCCTCTCTGATTCCGGTCTTCCTCCCTTGATATGTCCATCAGTCAGTACACTTTGTCACCAGCATCTATTCCCTCTAGTCTTCCTCAGCATTAAAGAACATGTACAGGTTCAAGTGAAACAATACTAATTTCATGAACTTTAATCGTACTTTGACTTTGTAATGGGGTCCATTCCCATCATAGTATTAGAAACCTAAAAGATTTGGAGAAATTAAGAGCGAGAATGGAGTGGAGAAATATGGACACTGGAAATCATTGACATCTTGGAACAAAATCCAAGCTATAAACAAATTTGCTCTTCCTGTCCTAACTTACAGTTTTCGAGTGATTGAATGGCCCCAAAACGAGTTGGATAGACGAGGAAAACGAGGAGGATGTTTCATGCTCACCAAATGATTTTATAAAGATCAGTGTATACCAAGATTATATATTCCCTGTTCCGGAGGAGGGATGGGCCTCCTTGAAATTGATTTACATGTATAGATCTGCAACTGTGTGACTCCACACAAATTTGCTGCCCTCACAAGACTCAAATGTAGTGAAAGTTTTGAAACGTGAGGAGAATAAATCTAAGATGACTTCTCTGCTTAATTTACAGACTCATATCTGCGTCAAGCAGGAATGGAAATCAAACCAGAAATAGATTAAAAAAAAAAAAAATCAGGCAGCAACTGAATGTGCCAAAAAAACAAAAGAACATAAGGCGAAGGACCAGATGAGAAGGCAAGAAATGTGGAAAAAGTATAAATATAGTTGCAAGTATAGAAAACTTCTGGAAGAACCTTTTGTTGATCAGGAACGAATGCAGGAATGAGAGGCAAATTCAAACCAAGAGATGAAAGGTTAATATTGGCAGCCCAAGATAGTGGGCTTACGTACACGCTGGTTTACAAAGTCCATTGAACATATGGGAGAAAGACAAATGTAGGTTTTGTAAAACTGAATTGGAAACAAGTCGCACACCTTGTTGCTGGTTGTGACATACTAATGGCAGGAGGACTGTATACTGAAAGGCATAGTAATGTGGCAAGACTTGTTTCACTGGGGATTGTGCAAACATTGTTATTGAACTGGCTGAATAACACTGGAAACATGAGCCACGATGCATCGTAGAAAATGATGGGATATCACATGGGATAACCCATTACCAGCAGTTCAAAAGATAAATGCTAGAAAACCAGATATAGTGGTCCAAGAAAAGACATACACGGCAGTGATCATTGAAATCACTACACCCAGTGACTACAATGTCTTGCATACAGAGAGAGAGTCATAAAATATCAGGATCTGCAGGCAGAAACGAGATTAATGTGGAAGATAGCCAGACAGTCCCAATAGTAGTAGGAGCAATGGTCTTTATATATTACCAATCCATGTAACCCCATACGAATTGCAGAAAGAGTCCTTACTGGGCACAATGCAGGTGCTGCGAAGGGCACTTTTGGTGGACATCAAAGATTGAAGCAATACTAATTTCATGAACGTTAATCATAGTTTGACTTGTGAATGGGGTCCATTCCCATCATAGTATTAGAAACCCAAAAGATTTGGAGAAATAAAGTGAGAATGGGATACGTGGGTTCTGAATGGAGAGAGATGTCATGGGGTCTGAATGGAGAGAGATGTCAATAAGCAAAGGAGAGTAGTATTGCTGAAATTTAATTAATCCAAGTCTTTGTGAGCACCTTCACTAGGTGGACCCTGTTTTTCATGAAATCTCATAAAATGGAGAGATGATGGGCCAAAAAAGAGCCATCAAGACTATTAGAGTGGACTGTTTAGGATAAGAAACATTATGTATTGTTACTATTATGCAAAAAGCCCAGAGTTTCCAGACATAAGACATAAAAAAGATCGAGATAAATTAGAGGAAAGAAAAATACTTCCACAAGAAAACTGTCAGAAGCCTTAAATAAAAATTTGTGTTCATTAATGCAACAGATTTGTGAAAAACATTATACAGACTAAAACTTTGATCTGTTTAGAGAAAAAAAAGCATCTGAGGAAGTGCAAAAATATAAACAACAAAACTTAGGCAGTTTTGAAAAGTATAAAAAAGAAATGACATTTGAAAGCGAGATTTGGTATAGTGCAGTATCTGTGCAAAGTCGAAAGCCAGATTTAATCAATACAAAAAAGGCAGCCCCAAAGATATTGGAAGAAAAATACAGACAAAGGCATCCAGATTTATTTTTGTGAAATTTTCCATATCCCAAAGTGGGACTGTAGAAAAGATTAGTAAAGTAGCAGTTAAAAAAAAAAAAAAAATAGAAGTTCAAGTTATGGAATGCGTGCAAAGTGAAAGATTTGGTGTAGAGGGTCAATCACAGGTTACATCACAGCATGATGGAATGAGTCCCCAAAGTAAGGAGAAAAGAAGATCAGGAGATGTCTGAAGACATATGGACATGGGGGGGAAAAAGAGATTTAATATGGTGTAAATGTTTATGCAAAGGAGAAAGCAAAAGTAATCAATACAAAAAGAGCAGCACCAAAAATATTTGAAGAGAAATACAGGCAAAGGAATCTGGATATAGAATTACAGGTCAAAAAAAATAAGACTGAGGAAAAGTAGAAAAGATGATCAGTAATGGAGAAGTTAAAGAAATAGAACCTGAGGTTATGGAGTACCTGCAAGTGAAGCCTTCAGTGTAGAAAATCTAACTCAACACCACAGCAGAATAGAGCAGTGGACATCCAAGTTAAGGAGAAACTAGTGGAACAGCAGAATAGAGCAATGGACATCCAAGTTGAGGAGAAACCAGTGGAACAGGAAGCAACAGGTCAATTGCCATATAAAGATATTTTGGAGCCTTTCATAGGAAATCATAAACATTCACTTGAAGCTGGACAGCAAGGAAGGTAACAGGAAACTCTGGCAACTCTGTCACAGTCATGTTGAGGAGTGATAGGCCAGTGAGTTCCCATATGACAGAGCAATGCATGACAAAAAATAAAATTGAAGAGAATGCGCCACAGGAGGATGCTATAGAACTTTCTATGGAATGCCAGCAGGAAATGGAGAACAAAAAATGTGCCCTCAGTTTAGAAGAAAATGAGGTAAGAGAAGAGTCGTTTGATTGATTTAATAGAGATAGACATATTAAGTTCAATGACTGAAATAGACTGCAGAAGGTCAATAAAACCCAAACGTTAGAAGTTGATAAAACAAATGAACACAGTAATTGGGATTGTCCATAGAGATCCATGCCATATAACAAAAGTAAACAGGATTATATTACTGTGCAGCTAAATTTAATAACTGATAAAGTTCTACCACAAGAACGCAGGGTAGTAAGGGAAGGGAATGGGAGAAATTAAATACCCTTATGGAAGTATCAAATAGAGAAAACTATAAACTATAAAGCACTTAAGACAAGAAGTGTTACTGTTAGAGAATGGAAGATGGAATAGATCAAAAGTTCTCAAACATGGACATAATAAAAGCAATGTGCAGTATTCTAATGGATCAGAATTTATCATGCACTGTTGCAAATAAACTAAAAATATCTGCACAGGCAGAAAAACTTAGATGCACAGAAAAATATAAAGGAAAAGGACAAAATAAGTAATTTTATTGATGAGCCAAAAAAAGTTTCATAGAAAATTGGGAAATAAGGTAAAAGGGATTGAAAGACCACCCAAAAAGAAGATGCATACATTTTGGAGGAGTATTTATGAAGATCCTGTAGAACATAACAGATGCTAAATGGATAGTAGTAAAAGAATAAGTTTATAGTTACAAGATATGAAATAAGATGAAGTAACAGCCAGAGAGATCGAAACAAAGTTAAGAAAAGCCTCTAATTGGAAAATGCCATGCCCAGATGCAGTACCTGAATTCTGGTTCAAAAGTATTAACATCATTGCACAAATATTTAGCCATGAGTAAGAACCTATTTATATGCCCTCCCCGAACAGACACGAGCCTGGTTAACAGGAAACTTAGGAATCATTCCTACTTGAGTGAATTTACAAGCTACCCTAAAAGTTATAGACTAGTAATTTGCCTTCCAACAACCTATAAACTATACACCAAAATTGATGCCGACAGTTTAGTCATTTAGAAGAACTCCGTTATGACAATAGAACAAAAAGGCAATAAAAAAGTCATATGGAAGAAAGGACCATTTCTTGTTAAGTAGTCATAGTGGAGAACTATATAAAGGAGAAGAATCTAAGTATGGCATGGATTGACTACAAAAAACATTAGACAGTATCTCACATTCGTGGATAAGCGTGCTTAAAATGTACAAGATACACCCTACACTGATCGATTACATTGCAGTGACCATGCAATAGTGGCAGACCACTTTGCAATTAAGCCATGGTAAAGGACAAATTATTATCTCAGTGATAATTCAAAAGGGGGATATTTCAGGGCGACTCACTGTCACCGCTTCTACTCTGTCTTGCCCTTAACCCATTAAGCTGTCTACCTAAACATATTAGGCCATGGCTAAAGTTTGGTTCCTCCTCGGATTAGGAACTGAAAGCACAACTGCAAGTAGTCAAAACATTTTCAGATGATACAAGAATGCCATTTGATCTTGATTAAATGTGCAAAAGCAACCTTTAAAGCAGGAAAGCTGCAGCACCAAGAAAACATCAGTTTGGGGCAAGAATGTGATATAGAAGAACTTGAGTAAGGGGTTGTATAAATATTTGGTAATTGATGAAGGATCAACAATAAAACATGAACAAGTACGAATAAAACTTGGGAATATTTTAGAAAACTTAAATTAATTCTGAAAACTGAGTTTACATCTAGGAATAAAATTCAAGCTATAAACCAATTTGCTCTTCCTGTCCTAGCTTAGTTTTGGAGTGATTGACTGGCCCCAAAAGGTGTTTGAGAGATCAGATAGGAAAAAGTAGGTATGGGCCTCCTTGAAATTGATAAGTGTATAGATATGCAATTGTGGGACTGCACACATCTGCTGACCTCACAAGACCCAAACGTAGTGAAAGTTTTGAAACATGAGAATAAATCTAAGATTACTTCCCTGCTTAGTCTAGCAGAAGCATATTCGTGTCAAGTGGGGATGGAAATCAAACCAGAAGTAGATAAAAATCGGGCAGCAACTGAATGTGCCACAAAATTAAAGAATACAAGGTGAAGGGTCAGATGAGAAGGTAAGAAATGTGGAAAATACATAAATATAGTTGCAAGTATAGAAAACTCCTGGAAGAACCTCATGTTGATCAGGATCAAATGGAGGAATGGTTAAGAAGAGGCGAATTCAAACCAAAAGATGAAAGGTTTAATATTGGCAGCCCAAGGTAGTGGGCTTATGTACATGTTGGTTTACGAAGTCCATCAAGCATGTGGGAAAAATGGACAAATGTAGGTTTTGTAAAACAGAACTGGAAACTGTTCCACACCTCGTTGCTGGTTGTGATATTCTAATGGCAGAAGGACTGTTTGGGATATACTTTTCTGAAGTGCAGGCCAAATCCAGTGGGCTGTAGCTGACCAGGTTTGCAGATTACTGCAAGCTGAGTGCTGTTATTAATTCCCCTAATGATGTAGGTATCCTCCAAGAGAGTCTTGCTCAAACAAATGACTGGTGCCAGAAACGTCTTCAAACTGAATGCCAAAAAATGCATCATCCCCTTTGGGGAGAGTGATATCCCCATAAATTATCACATTAATAACATGGTCCTAAGCACGCAATCAGTCGTGAGGGACTTGGGCACCCAGGTTGATGGCAAGCTGACTTTTGACCACCATATTGCCTCCATTGTACAGAAAGCTTTCTACATGGCTCAAATCATCTAGGGACAAAGGTGGTCATAACATTCCTGTATTCCTCCCTTATAAGACCCATTGAGTACAATGCCCCTTTTGGCATGTACCTTACAAAGCACATGCACAGTTGGAGAGACCACAGAGGTTCCTCACCAGGACAATCCAGGGTGTCAAACATCTACCCTGCACAGATGGGCTAAAAGCCCTGTCTCTCTACTCAGTCTCGTACAGGTTCCTCAGAGGTGACCTCTGTCTGGCATACAAAGCAATCTCGGACCTCGCCTTGATGGAACTGCTGCATATCCGCAAGTCGAGCTCCACTCGAGTAACCTGCATGTGTGACCTCAACCTGGTCTGTGACCTCAATAGAACTTGCTGGCGGGAGATGGTCCTCATTTTGTGGAATAGACTCCCTCTCCATGTCGAGCAGAGTACGTCCTTAACCCCTTTTAAGCCCAGCCTGGATAACTGGATGGGGAACAAAAAATATACCCCTGGGATTCAACCTGCGTCCCTGCTGAACAGTGGCATCAGGTGCTGATTTGTTGGAACATGGGCTAAATTCTTGGCTAGGCTTGTAATGGTCTTAGGGCCAGTAGTCTAGTAACTTCCTATGATACTGAAGGGCATATTGTGGCAAGACTGCTGCACTGGGGATTGTACAAACATTATGTATTGAAGTGACTGAAAAACACTGGAAACATGAATCATAGCAAATGAAGTCTGCATACCATGGGATCACCCATTACCAATAGTCCAAAAGATAGATTTGAGAACCAGATATAGTGGTCCATGAAAAGGAGACAAAAGTAGCACTGATCACTGAAATCGCTACACCCAGTGACTACAGTGTCTTCCGTACAGAGAAACAGTGTCATAAAATATCAGGATGTGCAGGCAGAAGAGAGCAATGTGGAAGAAAGATATCTAGCAGTTCCAACAGTAGCATGAGGTCTTATAAAAAAAAAAAAAAAAATCTGCAATCTTATTTAGATATATTACTAATCCATGCGACTCAATGCAAATTGCAGGAGTAGTCATTACTGAGCACACTGGGTGCTGCGAAGAGCACTTCTGGCTGACCTCAAAGATTGAAACGATGCAAATTTTGTGAACTTTAATTGTACTTTGACTTGGGAATGGGGTCCATTTCCATCATGGTGAGAAATGGAATACATTGTCTGCATTCTGTTTCTACCTTTTAATGAGTTAATTAACGACTTGACTTTTTGCATCTGGAAGACCTCATCCCTTGGCAGTTTTGGTGTGTTTGAAGGGCTGTTAATAGCCTTTCTCCAGCTCTTCATTTCTAGTAGAAGCAGTGTATTAAGTCAGTTAAAGGGTACCACTGTCAACAAAAATGCTCCCTTTTCACGCAAGAGTGGTATTTTTTTTTTTCCTCGAGATGCAGAATGTTTGGCCTTTTTGCAGACTTGTGCACTGAAAGACACAGGAACTGAAACATACTGCAGCTGTTCTAACATGTGCTTCCCGATAGCTGTGTGCTCCTTAACTCATGGCAGCTAGGAGGCATTCAAGGAGATCTGTGTCCTGTCAGTCGATTTCTAGGAGGTGTTGGCATAGGCTCCTAAGTGTCTAAATTCCAGTTGTTGACTTCACTGTTGTGACGCATTCTATAACATTAAAATAAAATATTTGCAGTGGCAGTAATGGAGAGCAATGATTTTGAGTAGTTCTCAGAATGTTACAGTGGTGACATAGTTTAACAGTTGGTCCCATGACATCGACTGTTTCTGAAAGAAGCTACATGCTTCATCCTACTGACACTCTCACCTTCACTTCTTATGCTTTAAAAATTCATGTTGATTCAAAACTTGTTTTAACTATTTAAATTAATTAATATAATTTAAAAAAATGCATGCCATTAAACTTTAGGCATTCTCTAGTCATTAGTGACATTGAATTATGTACATCAAGAAAACTTGTTTTAATTTAGCTTGTTTTATTTATTTAGTGTACAGTTTCGGGATGTGATGGGGCATAAATCTGCAAGTGTTTACTAACGGTTAACTGTCAGTAAGCAAATCTGCAAGGTTAAAACATTTAAAAAAATGACGTTCATTCAAGCACTGTAATTCATCACTGCAAACTACAACTCCTGCCATTCTTCACTTTACTGTTTTTCCGGGAGTGTGGTGCGTTTTAGGGCGATAGCTGGCAATCTGACAAGTTGAAGAATCTCATGTTGCTGTTCATTAAAAGATCACGTTACTACACTTAAATTTCCCATGGGCCATTGTACAGACCATGCTGTAGTGTCCAATTTAGGATGGTTACTGTTGCTAAGAAAACACTGGACCCTGTATAAACACGTCACCCCTATTCTGGATCTGCACTTGCACATGGTCCGGTGCTGTCCATCATCGTTTTTAAAACTTGTATCTGTTTGGATAAACTGAACCGTTTTTTCTTAATTAGATCACTGCCGTCTAAAACCTGGGAGAATTACTGTTTAATTTGTCATGCTTTGTATATGAAGTATGACGTGTGCCCACATTATATTGTGTGGACTTTAAAATAGTCCGTTTTGGATCTCAGATATGCAGTGAAAAAACTATATCCAGCAGTCAGACAGTACCCTTAAAGTAAATGCTAGGAGATGGAGCTATAAAACAAACTACACAGTTTTGTTATCAAGACTTGGTCAGTAATTCATCAAAACCAGTGCACTGCAGTTGTCATTTGTACTGCGACAAGTTTTTAAGGTGTACTCAGTCAAGCAATGGACTTTTTTAAATCTGCACTATAAACATTTGTAATGGAAATCTTGCAGAATATAAACTCATATTTGTTAAGCTTTAACACTTTAAAAAAGTTATTTGCAAAGTATATGTAATGAGAGTGCAAGAGACTTGGAGTACTGAGGTCCTGAAGCAGAGAAGTAAGCTGCCAGACTACAGTGGTAGTGAAGCCACGTTCCGGAATTAGAAAAGGAAAGCCTTATACAACTGCGCAGCATCCTGATAAAATTGGGTATGAAGGGTTAATGTGTCTAACATTGTATTGTATTTGTATGCCTCTTGGCTGCATTCAGTATTAGAAATGTACTTGTAGCTCATGGCATCCCAGAAACAGCTGCTGGTCCCTGGTCTGACTTTACACATACGGGGAAAATACGAGAGATGCTGTTAATCTTGTACGCACACACACATTCTTGTACTGGTGGCCTAGTGACTGTCCTGCACCACAAACTGTGTGTTAAGTTTGGTGCTAACTTGAAAGGATGAGAGACATCAGTATTATTCAACAGTGTATGGGGGTGCTGTAATGCGCAGTGCCATTCTGTACCAATCTTTCTTAAAAGGTTTATCTGGTAGCCATTGTGCGAGTAATACTGTAAGGGGATTCTGAGCTTTCCTCATTGATGTCTGTCAACTGATATTCAGTGCCTTTTCTAGTTCTGCAAAAAAATTCTCTGTCCACCCTTAAAACCATATTAAAAAAAAAAAAAAAAGTAGCATTACCTCAAACCACATAGGTATGTAAAATAACACATACTACACTGTCACTAACTTTGCATTTTGCAAAAGTACCTGATTTACAGATTAAAAATATATTTTCTGTAGAATCTATCCATTCTTGACCCCTTTTCCCATTTTTGCACATCGGGTTAGGGTGTCACTTCAGTGACAATCCATTGCCGGGGTTTACACCGAGTGGCTAGCCCAGGGACTTGTATTTGGCACTTTACTGATGCACATTCTGCATCAGTAAGTGCTGAGTATGAATCCTTGCAAAGTCGTATTTTCAAGACTGGTGGTGGTTCTACTACAGCTGGGATCTATTACAGGTATGTTTTAACGTCAGCAGCCCTGAGCACCCCTATCTGCTGGATATAGCCCCTCTCCCATTTTGGTTTATGCCAGTAGTCCCTACAAATGATACTAGAGGGGATGCTCATTGCAGCCCACCTGCAGCTAATAATTTGTTTGGCACCACTTTTCAAGACTAAAACTAAAGTAAACACGTTAGACACTGCACATTCAAAATTTCAGACTGATACTTTCCCTGGTTTTGAGCAAATTAAAAAGGTTATTAGGTGTATTCCCTGTGATTTGGGGAATTTCTTGAGACTACATTTCGGGATAATTGCAGTTTAATTCTAAATGAAGCCTATGTAAAGTCCCTTATGCTCAGAGGTGCTTTGGGCCTGTATAATTATGAATTTTGAGCCTAGGGGGAAGTCTTTGCAGTAGTATTCAAATTAATATCCACAGGAGCAGATGTTCATTTCTCTTTATGATGTGAGGTGCCTTTAGCTATGCTGATTGAGATTTGCAAGTTTTAGAACAGTGTAACAGTACATGTATAATTCTCATGAACTAAAGAACCTAGACCCAAGTCTAACAAATGTCAGAAGTACATCAGGCAGTCTCAGAAACTAACTCCTGCCGGTTTCATATGACAACTGAGAAATGCTTCCATTCTGCTTTCAGTTAGCTTTTTAAAGGAACACTACAGGCTATGTTTAGCTATGTTGTGAAAACAATTCTGCCTGCAGACATCATATTTTTAACTCTGGCATAAAGGTAAATGCGTTTACCTCGCACACAAGGTACAGGGTTTGATACTTGCTTTAAAAATGGAAATTGGGTATACTTAAAATGACCCTAAAAGGCACTTGGCCTCGTACTCTTGCTTATAAACCTGTAAGGGATGAGGTGTGATTCAATAATTGTTCAGATTGTTATATCAGTACCAGTAACAGTTTATATGCGTTTCAGTGATGTTTTATGCATTGTTGCTTTAATAAACATCTGTGCACAGGCATTATTTCATTTAGAAAGGCTTTGTAATTTGTGGAAGGTTATCCAGTTATGAATTTGCTTTTTACATGCACTGTCATGGGTAGAGCTGGAGTGTGCTGTACATAATTTTCTTGGTCTATAGACCAACAGTATGAGAAGTTACTGATTTAGGAAAACAAGCTTTAGATGCCTTTAACTATAGATAAGCTTTGGTGATACGGATGTGCCCTTGGTGCTAGTCTGATATCTGCAGCTATTTCTACATTGTGTGTTAAAACTATCCCTAAACCTGCTACCCCTTGTTTTCTCCATTTTTTATGGGCATCTTTCTCATGCTGCAGTATATGATTCTGCTTGTTTTCTATGTTCATACATAATTTTGTGACACATGCTCAGCTTCAAGTTGCATACTAATGAGTGGAGAATTTATGACTTGGGTTTATGGTCGTCGCAGATCACCCACCATCTTCACTGCTGCTTCCTCTTCTGCAAACAGGAGCACGGCAGTCCTTTAGCAAACAGCTGTCTCAATACACCTTATGTAAAGGGCTGTGGACATGCACAAGAGATGTCACTAAATGTCCTAACAGCTGGCGAAGCTCAATCTAAGAAGAAACACTAAGTGTTTATTCTGAACTGTGTACAGCTTGCAGTTTTTGGTGGAATAGAAGACGCCATCCTGTAATAAACATAATACTAAAATTTAGTTTTCATGAGTTGTCATTTCACAAAATTCATTCGTTTAAGAATAATTCCTACTTATCACAGAACACGAGCAGTACGGAAATAAAGCAAGGGTGAGCTGAATGAAGTAATCCAAAAAATGTTTGTCTTTTGTGTGTGTCAGTATCTCTCGGCTGTTTACAGCCTTGTTGAACACTTGAAGTACAGAATACACTGTTTTCTGTAGGTCAATACATTCTCGTCCAGAATTGTTCATAGGTTTATACTAGGTTTATACTAGGCTATCTGCCCTAAGGCATTTAAGCCTAGCCCAAATTTTTGTGGCTTATGCCACCCCTTATATGAAAAAATACTGTGCCCATTAGTTTGTTGTGCCTCTGTCCAGCAGTGACACAGAGATGATTCCTGGGGTAAACCTATGATCTCCCATCCACAGGTCAAGATTTCTCTTGAACAGAGCCAGCGAGGTGCTCTGCCTCACATGAACCGGTATTTTATTCCACAGCATAGGGAGTCTGAGTGATAAATCTATCCCTCCAGCACGTCCTATTTATATCCGTGCTAAGGTTCAAGTTGCTTGCTCTAGTGGTTTTGGTGGATTTGGATTTTTTGAGGTGGAGCATGTCCATTAATTCCGGGTTGGACATGGCCTTGTATGTCAGGCACATGTCACCTCTGAGCAGACGGTATGCGACTGAATGAATAGAGCTGGAGTTTCTTCAATCTGGCAGCATATGACAGATTTTGGAGTCCCTTTATTCTTGTGGTGAGGAACTTTTGGGGTCTCTCCAGTTGCTGCAGATGTCGGGTGAGATACATCCCGAATGGGGCATTGTACTCTATCATTGGTCTGATAAGTGAAGAGTACAGGGGAACAATAACCTCACTAGATCTGGATGTGAATCCCTTCATGATCAGGTGGGCAATGTAGAAGGTCTTTCTAACCACTTTAGCAACGTGAGTGTCAAAAGAAAGGCCACTGTCACCCTGGGTCCCCAGGTCCCTGATGACCTCTTCTGTGCTTAGTGGATTGCCACCTATATGGTAGCTTGGGGTTACCTTGTTTTTCCCGAAGGGTATGACTATACATTTTTTGGCGTTTAACTTCAGGCCATGGCTCTGGCACCAGCTATCTGTTTCCGTGAGTCCCTTCTGAAGGATATCTGTGTCCGATGCACTTTCCACTATGGCGCCCAGCTTGCAGTCGTCTGCAAACTTTGTCAGCCAAAGTCCTTCCATGTTGGCCTGTACTTCTGAGAAGTAGATGCCGAACAATAGGGGGCCAAGGACCGAGCCCTGTGGGACACCACTTGTGACCGGCTTGGAGTCTGACATAGCACCAGCAACTCTAACCCTGTGGGTTCTGTCCTTAAGCCAGTTTGCAACCCATCTTGTGACATATGGGTTTACATTTAAGCTGGTAAGTTTTTCTACAATACCCGAGTGGGGTATTGTGTCGAAAGCCTTTGCAAGGTTAAGGTAGGCTGTATGGACTGCCTTTCCCTCATCAATGGCCTTGGTGACTGTTTCGAAGAAGTCGACCAAGTTCAAAAGGCATGATCTTCCCTTGACGAAGCCAAACTGGGTCGGGTCCAATGTCTGCAAGTCCCCTATATCTTTGTTTGAGCTCCATTATGATCCTCTCCATAGCTTTGCAGACTAGACTTGTTAAGCTTATGGGGCGGTAATTACCAGGGTCAGTAGAGGCACAGCCTTTGTGGAGTGGGACCACAGTTGCCGTACGCCACTCCTTGGGCACGTATCCTGTGGTAAGGCTGAGATATTAAACAGCTGCCTTATGTGCGGGTTTAATTCCTCATTTAGCTCGTGTAGCACACAGCCGGGGACACCATCCGGTCCCATTGATGCTGTGTTTTTAGCTTTAGAGAGAGCAGCTTTCACCTGCGCATTTGAGATGTCTGGGAGGCTACACTCTGCTGGGATAGTTATCTCTCCTTTAGGGGGGGGGAGAGGGGGGTGAAGTTTGCACTGAACCTGTCTGCCAGTATGTTGGCAATGTCTGTGGGTTCAGTGATTTTTATTTTGGACTAATTCTGAGCATATCTGGGAGTTTCCACCCAGGTTCCTAACATAGCTGAAAAAGGCCTTATGATTGTCCTTTGAATCCATGGCAATTTTTCTCTCAAAATAGGCCTTAGTTGATTTTATGAGTGCTCGTATTTTTTTACTAATAATGATCAGGGGTGACTTCCCTTTTATGGATTTTGTTCTATCATGCAATAGCTTTCTCCTCTTATTGTAAAGTTTGTTAATGGCTGGGGTCCACCAGACTGGACGTTTGCCCTTTGTGGAAAGAGTCTTGGTTTTATTTGGGATTGCCTGATCCATGTAGTCCTGGAGGTGTTCATAGAAGGCATTTGTAAGGGCTTCCGCAGCTTGGGTTGTGGTTTCCACTGGCTCAGGGGCCTTGAAGGATACCACACCAGTCTTGAGTAGTGTGAAGTTTGCTTTAGAGAAGTTCTTCACTGTGGTCTTTTTTGTTTGGGGTGGGGGCGGGATGTGGATTTCCAGTGAGATTAGTTTATGATCAGATCTCACCAATGAGGGATATACTTCCGGTGTGGAGCATTTTGTCCCCATGTTTGTGATAATGAGATCTAGTATATTTTCTCCTCTCGTGGGAACAGTGACTAGCTGTTCCATGGCATTTGAATTTATGAACTCCAGGAACCGTTGGGCTAGTAAGTTGGGGCTTGAGTAATGTTCCCAGTCTATATTCGGGTAGTTGAAGTCACCCAATATGATGATGTTTGGAGATACATTTATACCCTCCAGTGTCTTCAGGAAGGCTGTGTGGGGTTCCTGAGTTTGAGAGGGTGGCCTGTAGCATGCTACAATTTGTAGAGCAGTTTTGCCTATGGTTAGTTGCACCTGGATGGTTTCCGAGCTTGATGCGTTGCCACCAACCTGGAGGTGTGGGTATCCTTTATGAATATGGATACACCCCCTCCTTTTGTGGTGTGGTCCGGGTTTTGGGGCCAGAACGCATGATATGAGGTAAAACCTAATAGTGCCGGGGTGCTCTCAGGAGCCTTGAACCAGGTTTCAGTTATAGCACAGACCTCTATGTTCTCCATACTGAGAAGGGCCTCTAGTGCGTGCATTTTGAGATTTAGACTTCTGGCACTTTGAGATTTAGACTTCAAAACAACATGGTGTGACGACAGAACTTTAGCAGAACTGCAGCTTGAGTGTGGCAAGTGTGCAAAAGAAAACACTAGCATTTTTATTTAGAAAATGAGTAGCATTTCTGACTTATTTCAGTGCAGTGTGTGACCAGAATGCACATTTGCTGTCACCACTTAGCTGGAACTTTCAGCAGCCTTAAGTTATTGTATGTGACCTTTGGTTCTGATCCTGCCCACCTTCCTTTCTGCATTCTTCCTGTTCTCTGACATGACACTTGATGTCCTTATCCTTAATGTTGGTCACTGCTCCACATCGTCCTTCCATCACTGTCATTCCTGAACATCTGTGACACCTCTGTCTCATTCCTTTTGCCACTACCTAATGTTTCCTTGACCTTACTATTGCCCACTGCAGTTGTCTTTTTACTTGCAATCTTTGGATTGCATAAAACTTGCATTCATGCTCTGAATCGCACCTATCTGTTAACTTGCTGTTATATGACCCTTTTTTGCTGTCTTTCTGCTGCCAGAATACCTACCCCCTTCTATGTGTGGCATGCCTTCACCTTCCATCTTGCTTAAAAAGTACAATCTCTTTGAAACCTTGCAGCCCAGTTCTGAGCACTGCTGTTCTTTTTTGGCTAAGATGAAAGCTGTCCAGATGAGAGCTTTGTTATGTTTGACCCATACTAGTTCTAGACTTTTCTTGCTTGTCCACTGCTGCAGCCAGTTATACCTCCTGCTACTTTCCTTCCTTAGTTACTGACTGCTGACAGAGGGGACACTTTTGAGAGTGCTACCTCCGATCCCTCTCCTTACAGCTTTAACACCTTCTTGGCCCCACACTTTGGTGCTTGGTCTCCTGTTGAGAATACAGGACTGCTATTAGTGTTTTGCACAGTAAGAAAATGCAAGTATTTTGCAAATCTATAAGGTCCCCAATTGTGGTAAGTCAGTGTTCCCTGACTCCGAAGTGCAGCAGTCTTGGAGTTGGTGCAAATAAATAGCAGCTTTCCCCCATGGGGACCACTTTTGTCACCTCCTGTTTCGTCTTGCTTTCTGCCTGAACTTGGATATTGATTTCAGTGTAATTTGATTTGCCCCATCTTCCTTACCAAGATTCTTAGTTTCCTTTACGACAGAACCTTAGGTCACAAGCCTCTCTCTTTCTCCCTACACTGGATGTTCATCATGTTTCACTGTTGCAGTCATTACTCTTGGTTTATCCTGCTGGCAGGCTACCCGCAGTCGGCCAGAATTCCAAAGTCTAGGTCCGGCGTCGGATACTGTCGCCCCTTCCCTGAAGTCAGTGCACCAGGGGTATAAAAGATGCAGCGGACGCCATTTTCTTCAGTCTTTCTTGCCATGCGGTGCCCAAAGCAAAAGCAGTTCGCAAGTGCCGGTCGGCCGACTCCTGAGATTTTCAAATCCGAATTTCAGAACCGAAGTCTTCATTAAAGCGAAGTACCCCGTTGGGGCAACTTTTTTCTTGCTCCAGACCGATTGTATTTCTTGTGGGAAGCAAATACTCATAAGAATTTTCATTCTTACTGTATTCCTTGCCTAGGCCCTGATCACAACATTGCTAGCTGTCAGTTTTGTGCTAGATTTGACCAACACACTTAAGTGTTGGTTCAAGTTTGCATTTCATTACTTTGGCCGAAGATTTAATTATATAATGCCATCGGAACAGCAGACAACCGGAATTTACAAAAAACGCAAGGACAAGGAAAAGGATAGGCATCCGAGGTCCAAAACCGACGAGGCCTCTATTAGGCCAGTTGCCAGTTTTCAGTGAGGCGCTTTTGCAGCCCCTGGCGCCTGCTACCTCAGAGCCACAGGCCGCTTCCGTCTCCCACTTGGAGCCGACTGGGCCTCTGGATATTCAAGGTATTGGACACTCGGAAATCATTCCTTCAGATGGGTCTGGAGCCGCTGAACAGGCATTGGCTTCTGAGGGTGTCTTCAGACCTATACAATTATATGTTAAGCCATCTTCAGCTTCAAAGAATAAAGCAGCTCTAAAGACGAACAAGTACAGCATTCTCCTACTCAGACTTCCATGCTTAAAATGGCCAAAGACCTGATTACTTTGATCAGGGGTTCACATCCCCCTCCTGATAAGAGGCCTAGGCAAGAGACGGAATGATTCTTCTGAGCAGGTTTCTATTTCCTCGGATTCCTCTTCTGAACAGGATTATTCCATGCTTCCCTATGAACAGGATTATTCCATGCTTCCCTATGAGGACTCTGATGCTGAAGAATCCATTCCTTCAGCCTCTCCTCCTGAGGATTATTCTTTTGGGGAAACCCTGCACACCATGAGGGAGCATTTCCACTGGGAGACCCAAGATTATTCTGAATCTAAGAAAAGGCTCAAGAGACTTTGTTACTTCCTCAGCACAGACCCCTTGCTGTTCTAGACCTTGTAGATTATGTATTTTCAGAGTCTGGCCTGTCCCCTGCCTCTTTACCCCCTGCACCTGCTAAGCCAGACAAACCCCACTGCTGACCCAGAAACTATATCTCCGGGTCCCAAAGGGGTCAAGGTTTCCACTGCAAAAAAAACCCTGTCCCCTCTGATAGGGATTCTAGGGCACTGGACAGATGGAGAAAAGTTTACACTTCTGCTACCTTGGCTGTAAGACTTTTTTAAATTGTCAGTTTCATATGCTTAAATATCAACAATATTTAATGTCGCTGCTTAAACAGAAAATGTTGACACATTCTGAATGTGCAGAGAACAAGGAAATGCAGGATTTATTTCTTGCAGCTGAACAAGTGGGAAAGCATACTTTGCAATGTGGTTATGATTCACTGGAGGCCTCTTGTGGGGCCGCTGTTACAGGTTCTGTTATTAGAAGGCATGCTTGGTTAAAGGAACATAATCTGCCTGATCATGTTAAAGCAAAATTATTAGATGCCCCATTACAGCATGATAACTTTGTTTGGTGCTAAAGCAGAAGAGGTGTTTTTAAAAATGGAGGATAAAGCGAAATCCATGCAGACAGTTAAGGATTTCTTACAGGTACAGCCACCCAGATTTAGCAGGAACTGGCCTTCTAAACATTGGTCCTTTCCAGTGTCAGACCGCAAAAAGGCAGATACAGGCATCCCAGAGGCAGATCTCAGCCCCAAGGCTCATACAGGCCTAAACAATGGGGTGCTCCTACCTCCAAAAGCGGAGAAGACAAATCACAGTCTTGCAGGAAACCGTCCCAATGATTTTCCTCTGCCAGATCCAAGCACTTTCCTTTTGGCAACCCCCTTGGGGGGAAAACTAGCTCTTTTCTCATCAAATTGGCAAATGGTTACCCAAGACAAATGGGTCTTGAACATAGTGTCCCAAGGCTACAGGTTCCATTTTCACACCCAAGGTCAAAAGATATGCCAGACCTGCCACACAATGGGCAGAGGCACAAAAGCAAATTACAGCCCTCGTGGACATGAGGGCCATTCAAGTACCACAACAAGAGCAGGGGCAAGGATTTTACTCCAGACTTTTCTTAGTGCCCAGAAAGGACAAAACCTGGAGACCAATACTGGACCTGTCCATACTAAATACATTTCTGGAGGTACCAAAGTTCAAGATATTGACTCTACAGCAGCTACTGCCCATGCTGGGCAAGAAGGCTTGGCTCGTAACTTTGGACCTAAAAGAGGCATACCTGCATGTCCCAATCAGACAGTCTTGCAGAAGATACCTCAGATTCATAGCTGGCTCAATGCACTACCAATTCTCTGCACTGCCCTTTGGCTTATCTACTGCACCCAGGGTCTTCACAAAATGCCTGACACCAGTAATTGCATTTTGCAGACAGAGGAGTTCAAATATATCCCTACTTGGACAACTGCCTTATTCAAGCAGAGAACAGACATTCTTCTAAAGCATCTGGCATTTGTAAAAAATTACTAATTTGCCTAGGATACACAGTCAACGAAAAGAAATCAAAACTAGTGCCCTCTCAAGAGATAATATTCCTGGGTGCAAGCTTAAATACAACTGCCCAGATGGCTTATCTCACGCCAGACAAAAACGACTGACTTCTTACTTCAGAAATTTGGCAAGAAAAACCCAGTTATCTGCAAGGAAAATCTGCAGGCCTTGGCTTTCATGGCATCCTGCAGTCTACTAATTCCATATGCCAGACTGCATATGAGGAAACTACAATGGTATCTAAAAAGTGTTTGGACTCAGCATTGCCACAGCCTGGAGACAGTAATTACACTCATTCTCTGCCTGCAAGAGGAGTTTCGATGGTGGGCAGAGGCCTGTCACCACAACAAGGGTCTGCCATTCAGTTTACCCACAGCCAGACAGACACTGACAACGGATGCATCAGATTATCCCTGGGGGGCCCATAAGGCAGGAAAATGTATTCAGGGAACATGGCCTGCAAGCCAGATGCATCTTCACATCAATCAAAAAGAGATGCTAGCTGTTCAGAACACCCTGACACTTTTAAGGATCTACTTCATCCAGGACAGCTACTGATAGACAGACAATTCTACGGTCATGTGGTACATAAACAAGCAGGGAGGTACACATTCCTACCCCCTCTGCAGACAAGCAAGCAGGGAGGTACACATTCCTACCCCCTCTGCAGACTAGCAATGACCTTATGGGACACAGCATGGACTTATCAAATTCACCTGTAAGCACAATTCCTGCCAGGAAAAACATACTCTGGCAGACTAAGCGGACACCTCATGGATCCCCACGAGTGGAAACTGGATCCACAAGTCTTTAGCATGATAACAAGGAAATGGGGATGCCCAGACATAGATCTATTTGCCTCCCCTCAACTGCCAATTGGAGATTTTGCACAAGTATTTATCATAAACCATCATGGAGAGTGGGTGCCGTATCCTTCAGCTGGAAAAATCTAACAGTATATGCCTTTCCTCCACTGCCTCTCCTTCCCAGGGTACTCCTAAAGGTCAGATAAGAGAAGCCAAAAATGATTCTGATTGCACTAGACTGGCCACGCCAGCACTGGTACACAATCCTAAAGAACTTGTCTCGAGGTCCAGCATGGATATTGCTTCAAACTTCTCACTTGCTGACCCAATAAAACAATCGGATCCTGCATAGCCAACTCAGGACCTTAAATCTGGCAGCATGGTGGATAATGTAGCCATTCAGAACACTCCTCTTTCAAAAGCTGTTATGGATGTTATCTTGGAGGCCCAGTACCAGAAAATCTTATGCAGAAAAATGGAAGAGATTCTGTGCTTGGAACCAGGAACAAGGCATTGACACACATGTTCCAAATATCCCTCAGATTTTACAATACCTAACTTGAGATGCTGCACAAAGGCCTTTCTTTTCCATCAATTAAGATTCATGCCTCTGCCATTTCAGCCCATTACAATATGGAACCACCTATCTTTTCTCCTCTTTTAATAAGGCAGTACCTCAGAGGGGCCAAAAACATCAGGCCTCAAAGGAGAGCACCAATTCCGCCATGGGACCTCAATTATGTCTTGGAAAAACTCACACTGCCTCCTTTTGAGCCAGCCTCAACAGCAGATATAAAATTATTATCCTGGAAAACGGCTCTGCTCCTAGCAATAACCTCAGCAAGACGAGTCTCCGTTACAAGCACTCATGGCTGTGGAACCTTTTATCATTTTTCATCCAGACAGGGTTTCTCGGAGGACAAACCCAACATTTATGCCTAAGGTGGTGTCCAGTGTGGCCCTCAACCAAACCATTCACTTGCCTACCTTTTATCCAAACCTACGGAACAAGGGTGAGAAAATTCTGCATTCTTTGGACATACACAGGCAGTTACGCTTCTACATGGACAGAACTAAAGCTATCAGAAAGGCTGAGCAACTTTGTGTCATATGCTGCAGGATCACAAGGAAAGGCTATCTCAAAACAGACTATTTCTAACTGGATAGGCCATTGCATCCATTTCTGCTATTCTCAACATGGCAAATCAGTGCCTAAGGGCATTAGGCCTCATTCCACCAGAGCAGCAGCCACTTCAGCGGCCTTCCTCAGAGGAGTATCAACCAAAGACATCTTAGAGGCTGCAACTTGGAGTTCAGTGCACACTTTTACAAAGCACTACCACTTGCCTCTTTACTCTAAATCCCGAGCAGGTTTTGCCACTGCAGCTCTTCAGGGCCTCATAGCCTCTCCTAATCCTATTTAGCCCAGCATCCCATCCTCAGCTTTGGGATTTAACCCCAAGAGTAATGACTGCAACAGTGAAACACGAACATAGTACAGTTGTGTCCAGATAAATACGAACGCAGTATGTACTGCGCTTTGAACAGTCACTGGTAAATGCGAGATGTGTATCCAAGAATCTGCACGCCCAAAAAGTAGTGTTTAACGCTATATTTAACAAAACACGTTTTCGCGGTGTACTAAGTCACTGCTTTATCGGAACAAAACACCAAACAAGAGAAATTTTACCGCCAGAAGCATTTTAAAAACAACGTAATTTACGTGGCAGATTAAGGGAACAATGACCCTTTTAATACATTGCTCACGTAAAATAAACAAATACAACCACAAAGAACATAAGTGAAGTGTAAGAATAAAAATATTAGTGTGTAAATATATGAAATAGTTAAAACCGTTTTTTAAAAATTACTTTACAATGCATTCAACATAGAAGCTATTGGTTGAATGAAATGGTTTCTTAAAGTAATTAAGAAATACTTTAAAATAGGTTAAAAAAAATAATATAATGTCAAAATGTCACAGGTTAAAACAAGCTTTTTAGCTTAACATTAGGAACCAAAATACACAAAATCCGTCAGCTATGTTCGTATGAATGGCATAGACTAGTTAGTCCTAAATTCAATTATAAAAATATATACTACAAACTATCTAGTACATAAATGCCTACAAGTAAGCCTGTCAACAAAATAATGCCCGTAAAAAGACAGCAAAGTGCAGGTAACAGAGACGCCACTTCTACTTGGTCAATAACCTAAGTGACAGATTATGTCATGTTGGCTGAATGTTAGATACATAAGCTAAGAGTAGTGGACATGTCTTAGTGTTACAAAAAGCCACCTAAAATACATGAGTGGCTACTAATGAGTCTACAGGTTGAAGAAATTGTATACTTGGCACAATATGAAACTGTAGATCTGAAGTAGGAGATTCATTTGTCTGCAACCTGTGTGTTATGGATCCGATATCGGATCCGAACCGGCATGGTTTTCCAGCTATGGATCCGAGCTCTCAGCTCCTCCCCTCACCCATAATGCCCTGCTCTCCCTACATGACCTCAGATCTAGTTTGCCGCGCTGGTGACCAGATTGGTTTCTGAGAGCTCTACAGCTAAGTGTTGTTATTGCTATTTTTAGTGCTAGAATTAAGGTTTTTCTGTCAGTTTTGTGTGAAAGTTTTAGGTTTCCCTCTTATAGCTTAAAGTTGTTTAGTTTTATTAACTTTTATAACTTTTAGTTTCCCTCCCCTCGCTGGTGCGTAGTGTGTGTTTGGGCCTGTGTTTGTTTGACTAGTTAGCTTTACTTTTTTAGTCTACTTAAAGTAAAAACTAGTACCCTTAGGATGTCTGAACCACCTAAGGCTGTTTTTACGAAGTGCTCCGAGTGTGGCCATAAGCTTTCCCCTGCTGATGGCCACACTCGGTGCGTTCGATGCCTTGGGGTTGAACACCTCACTTCTGGATGTTCCATTTGTGCAGGGTTCAACCCCAGGGCATTGAAGGAGCGGAGGTCGAAGCTGGTCCTGGCGGGACTTTTGCCCCCAGACTCTGCTCCGGCTACCGCTCCTTCGGGGGGTACTGTGTCTACGGTCCCCTCCTCTCCAGCTCCCCCTCCTCCACCTGGGACTCGACCTCCCTGTAGTGGTTTGGAGGAGAGGGAAGCTAGAAAGAGGGACCAGAGGGAGAAGCACCATAAGTGGCGGGCCGAGACCTCTGTTTCGGCCCCGCCTGCCAAGCGGGCTTCTCCTCCGGCCTCCTTGTCTGCTGGTTCTCCCCCTCCTCGGCTCCAGTCTCCTGTGTGCTTTTCACCGGGACCTGAGGAGGAGGAGACCCGATCTCCGTCGAGGCTATCGAGGAGGCACTCAAGGCCTACCTCGGTAGCCTCGTCGAGATCTACGTACAGTTTATCTGATGCTGCTCTGGACCGGATGATGAGAAGGTTCATCCAGGCCCAGATGCAGATGGGAGTGCTCTTGCCTCCCCCCCCTCTGGGGGGGAGCTCGACCCCTTTCTTTAAACCTATAGCTCCTTCTCCGACCCACTACCCGGGTTCAGAGCAGTTGGAGCCGAGCAGCTTTGGAGCCGGGGGTGGGTCGGCGCCGATTAGTACTGGGTACTTCGGATCCGACCCTGCCCTCGAGTGCTTTGGATCCGACCTCTCGGAGCCTGGATCCGAGCTTTGGATCCGGGGGGATCAGTGCTCCTTCGGCGCCGTCCGTGTCGGAGCGCACTGTCCCCTCGGATCAGAGTGCTTCGACGCCGGCTCAGATCCACTCTTCGGATCCTAGGGGGAGCAGATTATCGGATCCTTTGGTTGAGGTCGGCTCCCCCTCGGCTTTTGATGTAGTGGAGAGGGCCCTGTTGAGGGTTTCCGGACCCCCGGCACTTGCTTCGGCTCCGTCCCGCGCTCCATCTGCACTGGGCCAGGCTTCCACCATCCGGCCACTGGGACAGCCCGCTCCTTTGCCCCAAGTTGTTCCTTTGGAACATGTCACAGTTTGCGAGGAGTCCTCTGACAGCCCCCCGGAGGATGCCCCTCGCAAGCATACATGCAAAAGGAGGCACATAGACTCCCCCAAGTCTCTCACTGAAGACACGGATTTGAAGGAAGGGGAAGGCTCCCCAAGATCACCCCCCGAGGATGTCTCCTTTGGAGACATCATGGAAATGCTTCGTATAAGGGGGGGGTGGTCTACCCCCAAGTCTTCCTCGGACGAGTCCGTGTTCTTTGAGGCATTTGAAGCGGGCCAGTCTACCTCTTGGGTGTCCCCTCCTGCCGACCCCCTGGTGGACCTGATTACCACCAGGGCGTGGAAGGAACCGGACACCGTGGAGCCAATTCCTAAAAGGCCTGACCGTATACTTAGTCCCCCGGCTGACCGTGCCCACTGGAGTAAGGGGCCTTCGGTAGATGCCATGTTGACGGCAGCGGCCACCAAGAGGGAACTTGCTCAGGAGAGCCCCTCAGTCCATCCCCCGAGCAAGGAGTCTCGGATGATGGACCGCTTGGGGAAGCGGATGTTTAGTTCAGCGACCTTTTCAGTGAGGGTGCTGAACTACCTGGCACATGTGATTAGGATGCAGCGCGATCTTATCAAGGAATACGCTGCATCTCCCCTTAGAGTCCATGTCGGAGGAGGACAAATTGTTGCACTCCACCCGTATGGCCACTCTCAGGTCCGTGACTAATACCTCTATGCGGTTACTGTCCCATGCTACGGAAGGTGCCGCTAGAGCCGCAGGGGCAGGCCTAGTTACTAGACGTCAGGCCTGGCTCCGTCATTGCGATTTCACGGAGCCCTTCAAGGCGTCCTTTGCGAACGCTCCCTTCGATGGTTCTGCCCTCTTTGGCAAATCTGTTCTTGATACCTTGACCCAGAGCGAAAAGGACGGGAAGACGCTGTCTGCCGTCGGAATCCACTTCTCTGTGCCCCAGAGGCCCTACTCTAGGAACCAAAAGGGCCAGAAGAAGATGTGGTTCCGGAAATCGCAGCAATCCCAACCCGCTCCGGACAACCAGTCCTTCCGTGGCAGAGGAGGACAGGGAGGACGCCGCCCCAGGGGCAGAGGGGCTCCCAGGAACTTCGGGTCCAGAGAACCTTTCTCTGAATGGCCCGCGCAGCAGCCCTGAAGGGTTGCCCGGCTGCTCCACTCTGGAGGCAGTCGGGGGACGTTTTTTGGAGCACCTAGTGGCATGGGAGTCCATAACATCAGACCGCTGGGTCATCCGCATCATATCCAGAGGATACCGCATTCCATTTCATGACATGCCAAAATTGAAGTCCCTCCCCGACGTTCCACCCGGTCAGTGGGAGGCCGCTTTGGCAGAAATTGGCCATCTGCTAAAGAAAAGAGCCATCCAGCCCGTCCCCCCAGACCAGATCGGATCAGGGTTCTACTCCAGGTTCTTTTTAGTGCCAAAAAAGACGGGGGATCTAAGACCAATATTAGACCTTTCACTCTTGAACCTGGCAGTTCCCAAGGAGAAGTTCCGAATGGTTACATTACAGTCTATTCTCCCCCTTCTGGGAGAAAATCACTGGTTGTGCTCTATAGACCTCAAGGATCCGTACTACCATATACTAATGGACAGGCGCTCCAGGAGGTTTCTCAGCTTCCGGCTGGGAGCCAGTCACTACCAATTCCGGGTCCTTCCCTTTGGTCTCACCACAACCCCCCAGGGTGTTCACCAAGGTATTAGCAGTGGCAGTGGCAGCGGCCCACCTGAGGCTTCAGGGGGTGCAGGTCTTCCCTTACCTGGATGACTGGCTTCTCACCGCTCCAGCAAGGCATCTACTGTTATTGGTGCGAGATTCCTTTCTCCATCTAGCTCCCCGTTTGGGCATCACAATAAATACAGAAAAATCCAACCTAGCCCCTACGCAGTCTATAGATTTTATAGGGGCCAGGTTAGACATGAGACGGTTAAGAGCCTTCCTCACTGCGGAAAGGATTCAGAATCTGCAGCTCCAGGTGCGGGCCATTCTCCACTCCAGCTCAGTTCCGGCGGAGTTGGTCCTGAGGGCTCTAGGGTCCATGGCAGCAGCGATAGTTCTTCTTCCTCTCGCCAGGTTCAATATGCGCATCCTTCAGTGGACACTCCTAGTTCAGTGGTCTTATCTTGCTCTTCCTTTGCATCATCCCATTACGATCAGCAAGGCTTGCAAGCGGTCCCTCCTGTGGTGGCTACACTCTCCAGATCTCCACGGAGGCCGCCCCCTTTTGTGCTTCTCCCCCTCTCGCCACGGTGACCACGGACGCCTCCCGCCTCGGGTGGGGGGGGCATTTTGCAGGCCAGACGGTCCAAGGCACGTGGAACGATTCAGAGACCTTACTGCATATCAACGTTCTAGAGATGAGAGCAGTGCTCTTAGCGTTGCAAGCACTACAGGCCTTTCTTCCCTTGGGAACTATTGCGATTCAGTCGGACAACATGTCTGTCATCTGGTATATCAACAAACAGGGAGGAACCAGGTCTTTCCCTCTTTGTCGAAGCCATGAGAGTGTGGGAATGGGCAATCTCCACCAACAGCTTTCTCATCGCAACACATATTCCGGGTCGGTCCAACATCCTGGCGGACAAACTCAGTCGCACCATTCTCTCCCCTTACGAGTGGTCTCTCAATGCTCATGTAGCGAAACGCATCTTCGCACGGTGGGGAACTCCTTGTTGCGATCTTTTTGCGTCTCCCTCAAACACAAAGTGCGACAGTTTTTTCGCTCTAATACCTCCTCCCGGAGATACTCCAAGAGACGCTCTGGTGCATGCTTGGCCACCCGGTCTTCTTTATGCTTACCCCCCTTTGCCTCTGATGCTCCAAGTTCTTCAGAAAGCGCCTCGGTTGGGGTGCAGAATGATTCTCATTGCCCCATTCTGGCCTCGACAGATCTGGTTCCCTTTCCTAATGTCTCACTCAGTGAATCCTCCTTGGATTCTAGATCCCATTCCGGATCTGATATCTCACCCATCCCATCTATCAACCCCGAATCTGGACAACCTGAAGCTGACTGCTTGGCTGCTCCAGTTCCACTCCTGATCAGGACTCCCGGTATTTCGTCTCCAGTTAAGGCCATCCTGGTGGCGGCTCATAAACCATCTACCAGGAAAGTTTACCGCAGTAAATGGAAACTATTCTCCATTTGGGCGGAGCGGCAAGGTCTAGACCCCTTCACAGTTCCCCTTCCTCTGGTGCTTGATTTTCTAACCACTCTTTTTAATGATGGTGCCAGCAGTTCCACGGTCAAAGTGCAACTTGCGGCAATTTCTCACTATCCTATTGGTCAAGACTCCAGTCCACTGATGTCTGCCAAATTGTGTAAGATTTTCCTAAAAGGTACCTTTCTCCTCAGACCCCCTGTAAAGCAAGTGGTTCCTCCTTGGGACCTTTCTCTGGTCCTTCAGGCCTTCACCGCTCCCCCCCTTCGAACCTGCGGCTACGGTAGATCTGAAATTTTTATCTTTCAAGACGGCCTTTTTAGTAGCCATTACCTCGGCCAAGAGAGTTTCAGAACTTCAAGCCTTATCCGTCAAGCCTCCTTACTTGGTCTTTCATCTGGACCGTGTATACCTCAGGACCAACCCGTCCTTTCTTCCTAAGGTAGCTTCTGAAGCAAATATTAATCAATCCATTAACCTCCCTGTTTTCTTTCCTAAATATCAAAACAAAGGTGAATACAAGCTACATTCCTTAGATGTTCACAGGCAACTTAGATTTTATCTGAACAGGACAGCTGGTCATAGGCAATCCGACCAGTTGTTTATTTCCTTTGCTAAATTCAATTTGGGTAAACCAATTTCCAAAGTCTCCTTATCACGCTGGATTTCGCAGTGCATCTTATTGGCTTATCAAGCTTCTGGAAGGCCCGACGGAGGGAGTACATGCCCATTCAACCCGGTCAGTTTCTACTTCAGCAGCCTTTAAAGCTAGGATTCCTCTGGATGATATTTGTTCAGCAGCCACTTGGGCTTCATCTCATACCTTTATCTCCCACTATAAGTTGGATATTACATCTAGAGGTAGAGCATCCTTTGGCTCCGCGGTGCTCCGGAATATCTTTCCATGATGGCCGCCCAAGATTCCGGTAGCTGGGGACTCTGTCCCACAGGTTGCAGACAAATGAATCTCCTACTTCAGATTTAGAAGTTATGTACTCACCATATCGTTCCATCTGAGTAGGTGTATTCATTTGTCTGCAACCATCCCGCCCTCCTATCCCCTTGGCCTGGTCAGTTTCCTGCATATTATGTGTTACCCTTTTTAGGGTATTTCTATTGTTGGCAAACTCGATCTGAGGTCATGTAGGGAGAGCAGGGCATTATGGGTGAGGGGAGGAGCTGAGAGCTCGGATCCATAGCTGGAAAACCATGCCGGTTCGGATCAGATATCGGATCCATAACCCACAGGTTGCAGACAAATGAATACACCTACTCAGATGGAACGTTATGGTGAGTACATAACTTCTAATTTAACAGTATATTTTAGTAATATATGTATGTGTATATTTGTACAAGTTTGAAAACCTTGGTGTAAAAAGCTATGTTATAGAAACTATGGTAAAGATTACTTTAATTCAGAATACTCAAAAAAACTCAAACTCAAAAAACTTGTAACAACAAGTACTCATAAGGGGCAAGGCAAAAATGTTCTCATATAACTCCTCAATTTAAGAATACAAGAAATGTTAGTGTTAAGGCCTGGGATTCTAAAAGAATTCAATAATAACTTCCATTCTAATTCTTGTGTCTCAAGGAGAAGGCTGACTGGGCCACCTCTAATAGTCTGTGGTACTTCGTCAATAGCCAAAAAAACAAAACATGTGTCCAACATATTTTACACAATGTCTTGCTAGTGCATTAACTTCATTTTTAGATCTTATAGCATACAGGTGCTCATATACCCTATCACAAAGTCTTCGCTCTGTTTTTCCCACGTAAAATGCATCACAGCAATTACATAAGGCCAGATACACGATAGATCTAGAAGCACAGTTAAGTCTTTGGTTAATGTAATGTTTCCTGTTTCCTATCACAAAAAAGTTACAAGTTTTTACATATTGGCTGTATCTACAGGACCCACAAGAAAAGCAACCTTTAGACTTAGTAGTGTTGTCTGCTCTGTTGTTATTTTCAAGTATTGATTTTAAATTGTAACCTCGTTTGTATACAAACCTTGGAGTGGAACCTAATTTTTCATAAAGTGACTCGTTGTTCAAAATAAAATGCCAATTTTTTACTAATATATGTTGAATGTCAGCAGAATCGCTGCTAAATGTAGAAATGAAGCTAATATTAAAAGTTACATGCCTATTGTTGGTTCTAGAGTAATTCCCGGTAGGAAGGGAACGGTCACTACCATCTAAAGGGAGTGTCGTGTCTTCCTCCACTGGTGCTAACTTTTTAAGTAGTGGAGGATACCAGCCAATAGAACGCTTGTAATTGATCTCCTCCAAAAGATCTGAGAATAAACCCGTAGGATAATCTCTACTCAAGAACATACCTCTTAGTTTGTTTCCTGTATGAAAGCACTTTCCCTACTGCACATTCTAGCGGCTCTAATTAGTTGGCCCTTAATTATGGCCCTCTTCTGCTTATAGGGGTGTAAGCTATGAAAGTGTAAAAAGGAATTGCAGTAGGTTGGTTTTCTGTAAATAGTAGAGGAATATTCTGAGTTAGGTACGTCTTTATAAAGTTTTACATCTAAATAATCTATCTCAGAAACTGAAAAAGTAGAAGTAAAACTCAAAAAGGAGGTAGAATCATTTAACAAATCCATCAATGAAGTAGCATCATCTGAGTCACCCTTAAACAAGAAAAACAGGTCATCAAGGTATCTAGTATAAAGACTGATTTTACTCATTACGTTAATGTTAGAGAAGATGACAGTCTTCTCCCAGTATGCCATAAAAAGGTTAGCGACAGAAGCACCACAAGGTGAACCCATCGCTATACCTTGTTTTTGCAGGTAAATCTTGTTGTTAAAGGTGAAGAAGTTAGAGGTTAAAATGATGTCCAAAAGTTCTGAGACAAGATCAATTTCTTTTTCAGTGGCCTTTAGATCCCTAAGCATGTACGAAATCCATTCCACCGCTTCAAGGTGTGGAATAGATGTGTACAGATCAGCCACATCAACTGTAAGAAAGTTCAAGGAGACATCAAAATTAATGGTACTAATGTTTTGGAGAAATGTCCATGAGTCTTTACAAATACTTGGAAGAAGTTTCAAGTATTTAGACAAAATTGTTTCTACTAGCTGCGCACAAGGATAAGTTATTGATAGGCGACTGTCTATTAGAGCTCGCATAGGTGGATTATTAATGTTCTTGTGAATTTTCGGAATACCGAAAATCACAGGATTCTTTGACATATTGATGTCAATATAGTTGTATGTTTCTAAATCTATTTTACCACTAATAAACCTGTCCCTAAAGTACCCTCTTATCCTCATCTTAGATAAATTCATTTTGTTCAATGAGGACAAAGTATAGGCTGGGCTGTTTGAAACTTTCTCCATTTTCTCAGTATATGTGTGGTTGTCAAAAATGACCAAGCCCCCACCTTTGTCGGGTTTAATCACTCTTGTTGCTGATAGACAAAGGCGTTTGAGACTATCAGTTTGTTCTCTTGAAATATTGTAATTTACAGTTTTCTTCTGTCCTATATGTGCTTGGTGAAGGTACCTGATGTCTACCTCACATGCATTTTCAAACAAAGAAAGCCCAGTGTGAAGTGGAGGGTTAAAAGTGCTAGCTAGTTTGAGTTTTGACTCATTAGGAACTTCGTTGTTGTTAAAATATGTTCTCAAATTCAACTTCCTAACAAAACATAACTAGTCTATGCCATTCATACGAACATAGCTGACGGATTTTGTGTATTTTGGTTCCTAATGTTAAGCTAAAAAGCTTGTTTTAAACTGTGACATTTTGACATTATATTATTTTTTTAACCTATTTTAAAGTATTTCTTAATTACTTTAAGAAACCATTTCATTCAACCAATAGCTTCTATGTTGAATGCATTATAAAGTAATTTTTAAAAAACGGTTTTAACTATTTCATATATTTACACACTAATATTTTTATTCTTACACTTCACTTATGTTCTTTGTGGTTGTATTTGTTTATTTTACGTGAGCAATGCATTAAAAGGGTCATTGTTCCCTTAAACAGTATTTAATTAATCTGCCACGTAAATTACGTTGTTTTTAAAATGCTTCTGGCGGTAAAATTTCTCTTGTTTGGTGTTTTGTTCTGATGAAGCGGTGACTTAGTACACCGCGAAAACGTGTTTTGTTAAATAAAGCGTTAAACTACTTTTTGGGCGTGCAGATTCTTGGATACACATCTCGCATTTACCAGTGACTGTTCAAAGCGCAGTACATACTGCGTTCGTATTTATCTGGACGGAAGACTAGCAGGTCTGGTTTCCTTTGTTGTTCTTTTGGTTTGTTGGTTTCTGGTTGCTCATAGTACAGTTGTGTACCTACCATACGTTTGAGTGTATTCACTGTTGCAGTCCAGGTTACCCACCCACCATCCCCCTTTTCTTTGCTGGGACTTATCTGTACTTCTCTATCCTATACAACCTACGTGGTGTATTTGCTTGTAGATGAAGGAAATGTTTGTGATGTTCTTCATTCCACATTGCTGCAGTCCTAACTATTGGGTAGTCCGCTGTCCAGTCGGCCCGAATACCAAAGTATATGGCTGACGTCGGTCAGGGCGCATTAGACTGACGTCAGTACGTCAGGGTACTAATGCGCATGACCGACGCCATATCCTCAGTCTTTTTTGCCGCATGGTCCGATGCAGAAGCAGTTTTGCGAGTGCAGGTTGGCGTTCTGAAATTTTCTGAAGTCGGAGTTTCAGACCGAATCGAAGTTGGCTAAGTACCCCGTTGGGGAACATTTTGGTTTTTTCTTGCCTCAGTATTTAACCGGATGTCAGAAAAAGTGAATAACTGTATTTCTTGTGGGAAACAGATACCTCATAGGGATTACCATACCTTGTGTATACCTTGTTTAGGGCCTGAGCACGACGTTGTTGGATGCCGCTCTTGTGCTAGATTTAACAAACGCACTATTAAGAGACGGTTAGACTGTGCCAGGTTAGTGTTTGGGAAGCGTTGTAATTATAAAATGCCGCCGGATGCTCCGGCGCCGCTTCGTCAAAAGCGCAAGGACAAAACAGTGAAGCCTACGGTTGATGAACCGGCACTCCCAGACGCCTTTTCTTTAGAAGGCTCAGTGGAGCCAGAGGTTTTGCCAGGAGTTTCTTTGGAGTCTCAGGCAGAGACTTTACTGTTGCAGGATGTGCCTTCTCAGGAGGTAGGCCAGGCTGAGGCGGCTTCTCAGGTAACTGTTCTTCCCTCTCTTCCCAAGGTAGTTAGAGCCTCTCCTTCTGTTTCCAAAACTTCTTTGAGAGGTAGGCCAAGTTTAGCTTCAGTGGGGGCTTCTCCTAGCACTTCAGGTTCTGTGCCTAAGAAACATATGCTTAAAATGGCAGAAGATTTGATTACTCTGATTAGAGGTTCTATGCCCCTCCTGATAAGAGGCCTAGGGTGGAACCTGAGTTTGAGAGTTTTGAACAGTGTTCAGAGGCTTCTGAGTCTTCTGCGGAAGACTTGCAGGAGTTTCCTCCTTATTCTGATTCTGATGTGGATGATTCCACTCCTACAGCTTCTCCTCCTGAGGATTTCTCATTTTCAGAGACTCTGCATTCCATGAGGGAGCACTTTAAATGGGAAGGCCAAGATTACTCTGATTCTAGGAAAAGGCTTAGGAATTCTTGTTTTACCCCAGCATAGGCCCTTAGCTATACCTCCTGTGTTGAATGTGGTAGAAGATGTTTTTGCAGAGGCTTCCTGAACCCTGTTTCCTTCCCTCCTGCTCCTGTTAAACCTGATAGGAACAAGAGGGTGCCTGAAGCTCATAAGGATCTTTTAAGAGTCCTAGGGCAGACCCGAGACTGTTTCTCAGGGACCTAAAGGTGTTAAGGCCTCTGTTGTTAAAAACCCTGTTCCCACTGATAAAGAGGCAAGGGCTTTGGATAGATGGGGAAAGAAAGTGTATACTTCTTCCACTTTAGCCATGAGGGTGTTGAATTGTCAGTTTCACATGCTAAAATATCAAAATTATCTCCTTTCACAATTGAAATCTAAGGTGGATGCTTTGGCGGAAGGTATTGAGTGTAAAGAGTTGCTGGATTTAGTTCATGTGTCTGAACAAGTGGGTAAGCATTCTTTGCAATGTGGTTTTGATGCTGTACAGGCCTCCTCGAGGGTGGCTGCCACTAGTTCTGTTCTTCGCAGGCATGCCTGGTTGAGGGATCAGAATTTAGCTGAGCATGTTAAAACAAGGATTTTGGATGCTCCTTTACAGTCTGATGTGTTGTTTGGTTCGCCTGTGGAAGCAGTTTTAAAGAAAATGGAGGACAAAGCTAAGTCTATGCAAACTGTTAAAGATTTTTTGCAGGTGCAGCCACCGAAGTTTAGTAGAAATTGGCCTTCTTAAGGGATGGACATATCCTGCTTATGATTCCCAGTCTAGGGGTAGGTCTAGACGTGGTAGGGCCAGAGCTCAAGGTTCTTTTAGGCCTAGAACAGGGAGTTCACCTGCTCAGACTTCTGGTGAGGGCAGGGGTCAGTCCTTTCGTAAACAGACCCAATGACCTGCCTTTTCAGCTGCCAGTAGATTCTCGTCTGGCAGCTCCTTTGGGAGGAAGACTGTCTCTTTTCAAAGAAAATTGGGATTTAATTACTCAAGACAGATGGGTGTTGGATATCATTCACCACGGTTACAGGTTTTATTTCCATACATTGCCCCCTTTCAAAGGCATGCCAGACGTTCCTCCTCCACAAAGGAAAGAGGCTCACAAGCAAATTTCTCAGTTACTCCAGATAGGGGCCATTCAGCCAGTCCCTGTCTCAGAAAGGGGCCTAGGATTTTATTCTCGCCTGTTCCTAGTACCAAAGAAGGGGAACACGTGGAGACCAATTTTGGATTTATCTATCCTCAACACTTATCTGGACATTCCCAAGTTCAAGATGTTGACGTTACAACAGCTTTTACCTCTGCTGGGCAAAGATCACTGGATGGTAACTTTAGATCTCAAGGAAGCTTACCTTCATGTGCCTATAAGACTAAGTTGCAGGAAGTATCTGCGTTTTCGAGCTGGAAATTCTCATTATCAGTTCTCTGCATTGCCCTTTGGCTTATCTACTGCGCCCAGAGTATTCACAAAGGTTCTGGCTCCAGTGATAGCTTACTTCAGGCTAAAAGGAATTCAAATCTATCCTTACTTGGACGACTGCCTGATTCTGGCTCAAGAAAAGGAAGAACTTCTACAGCATCTGGAATACGTTATAGCAGTGCTAAGATGCCTAGGGTATTCTGTGAACGAAATAAAGTCCAGTCTAGTACCCTCTCAAGACATGTGCTTTCTGGGTGTGAGACTGAATACAGCAGCCCAGATGGCCTTTTTAACCCCGGACAAACAAAAGAGTCTATCACTTTACTTCCATCAACTATCTCATCAGTCCGTGCTGACTGCAAGGACAGTCCTTCAAGCATTAGGGTTCATGGCATCTTGTATTCTGGTGCTTCCCAATGCCAAACTGCATATGAGGAAGCTACAATGGTATCTCAAAAATGTATGGACACAGCACTGCCAGGATTTGGACACTGTCATTCAAATAATACCTTGCCTTCAAAACGAATTTTTGTGGTGGGCTCAGGAATGTCACCTAAACAAGGGACTCTCTGTGACCCGGCCAGAGGCGAGTCAGATTTTAACGACAGATGCCTCGGACATTGCTTGCGGGGCTCATCTAAATGGAAAGTGGATACAAGACAAGTGGCCTGCCAGACTACAGCATCTACATATCAACATGAAGGAGATGTTAGCAGTCCAGTTTGCATTAATGGCTTTCAAGGAGTTACTTCTTCCAGGGCAGGTGTTGATTCTAGCAGACAACACAACTGTCATGTGGTACATCAACAAACAAGGGGGAACACATTCTTATCCTCTATGCAGGCAAGCAATGATTTTATGGGAGACTGCGCTCAGCTTGCAACTAACTCTTCAGGCAAGGTTTCTGCCGCGAGCACAGAACTCCTTAGCAGATGTGTTAAGCAGACAAATCATGGATCCCCACGAGTGGAAACTGGATCTTCATGTATTTCAGAAATTGACAGTGTCATGGGGAACTCCAGACATAGATCTGTTCGCTTCTCCACTAAACCACCAGCTGCCAAAGTTTTGCACAAAGGGGTTTCATCACACAGCTTGGAAAGTGGATGCTCTGTCTTTCCGTTGGAAAAATCTTCATGTGTATGCCTTTCCACCTCTGCCTCTTCTTCCAAAGGTGCTCTTAAAGGTCAGACAAGACAAGCCAAGGATGATTTTAATAGCTCCAGATTGGCCTCGGCAACACTGGTACCCACTACTAAGGAGTCTGGTAAGGAAGCCTCCATGGCCTTTACCTTTGATTCCACATCTGTTATCTCAGAAGGACGGTCATCTGCTCAATGTCAAGCTTCTCTCTCTTCATCTAACAGCCTGGCATATTCTGTGTTGAAACACAGCAGGTCTCAACTTCCTCAACAAGTTTTAAATGTGATTATGGAAGCTAGAAGACCTAGTACAAGGAAAGTGTACGCAGAAAAATGGAAGAGATTTTTGTTTTGGAGTACAGCAAAGAATTTGGAGATTTCTGAGCCTAATTTGAGTGTGGCTCTTCAATATCTTACTGAGTTATTGGACAAAGGTTTGTCCTTCTCTTCCATTAAGATTCATGCTGCAGCAATTTCAGCTCACTATGATTGTGACCCACCATTGTTTTCGCATCCTTTGTTCAAGCAGTTTCTTAGAGGGGCAAAGAATATAAGACCCCCACGTAGAGCTCCTACTCCTGCTTGGGATCTCAATTTTGTGTTGGAAAAACTTACTCTACAACCTTTTGAGCCTGCGGCTACTGCTGAATTGAAATACTTGTCATGGAAGACTGCTTTTCTGTTGGCTATTACTTCTGCAAGAAGGGTGTCTGAGTTGCAGGCCCTTATGGCAGTAGAGCCCTTTTGATTTTCCATAAGGATAGGGTATCATTACGTACTAATCCTTCCTTTATGCCTAAAGTGGTTTCTAGTGTGGCTTTAAACCAAACTATTCATTTGCCTACTTTTTATGCAGACCCGCAAAATGAAGGGGAAAAGATTTTGCACACTTTAGATGTACACAGGCAATTGCGTTATTATTTAAGCAGGACTAAGGATTTTAGGCAGTCTCAGCAGTTGTTTGTTTCTTTTGCTTTGAGTTCGCAGGGCAAGCCTGTGTCAAAACAAACTATTTCTAGGTGGATTGGGTTTTGCATTGCTTTTGTTATTCCCATCATGGCAAGGAGATTCCAGCTGGGATTAGGCCTCATTCCACTAGGGCTACTGCCACTTCAACAGCATTCCTAAGGGGTGGCAACTAAGGATATTTTGGAGGCAGCTACTTGGAGTTCAGTGCATACTTTCTCTAAGCATTATCACCTTCCTCTCTACTCTAAGTCTAGGGCTGGTTTTGCCACAGCTATTTTGCAAGGCATGTTGTCAGCTCCTACTTCTTTATGATTTGCCAGCCTCCCTTACCTCTGCTTTGGGATTCTACCCAATAGTTAGGACTGCAGCAATGTGGAATGAAGAACATAGTACAGTTTTGTACCTACCATAAATGTAGATGTTCGAGGATCCACATTGCTGCAGTCCAATTTACCCTCCCTCCTTCCCTCTGTGTTTAGGGGTGGTTGTGTAGGTGAGGTTATATGCTGATAATTTTGTATATATTGTACATATTTTTGGTGCAGGTATATTGGGCCTTGTCTTTTTAGGGTCTTCTGACATCTGGGGCAAGAAAAGACTGAGGATATGACGTCGGTCATGCGCATTAGTACCCTGACGTACTGACGTCAGTCTAATGCGCCCTGACCGACGTCAGCCATATACTTTGGTATTCGGGCCGACTGGACAGCGGACTACCCAATAGTTAGGACTGCAGCAATGTGGATCCTCGAACATCTACATTTATGGTAGGTACAAAACTGTACTTTTTTTTTTTGCATGCATACTTATTGGCATATGTTTCAGCCTTCCAATTTGGGGGCACCTGACATCTGGGGCAAGAAAAACTGAAGAAAATGGCATCTGCTGCATCTTTTATACCCCTGGTGCACTGACATCAGGGAAGGGGCGAGAGCAACCGACGCCGGACCTAGACTTTGGAATTCTGGCCGACTGCAGGTAGCCTGCCAGCAGAATAACAGAGTAATGACTGCAACAGTGAATACACTCTAACATCTACATTTATGGCAGGTACACAACTGTACTTTCTTGCCTTCTTTGCTCCTGTCTAGTGTCTGTATTACTAGCCAAAGTCTTTCTCCCTCTATTTTCACAACCCAGTCTTTCATATATGTACTATTTGCATCCCTCTCTCCATGTGATGCAGCTGATCCTTTTGTCATTCCTCCTTCACCTTTTCCTATATTCCCTATTGTACTGCAAAAGAGACCGGACAATGCAGTGGCCTGTTAAATATTGAAGACCCAGGGAGAAAAGTCCACAGTAGTACAACACAAAGTAGCAGTAAAAATTATTCCTGCCCCCTTCCTCCTGCTGTCTTCATTGTGCATTTTCCTATGTGATCACGTCTGGCTATGTTTTGCTTTTTATTACTTGTCATTGATGTGTACACCTATCCCTTCATCTTTGCCTTCTCTTCCTGTCCTGTTATTACTACACTGCCTACATTATCTTCTTGCCTCACTTTGTGTGTCTCTCTCTCCATTATCTGTATTGTTTGACCATCTTTGCCTGTGTTCTCTTCTCCTTTGCCTCTCCCCATCCTGCTGCCTCCATTCCAGTTCCATTCTTGTACATCGTGCTTTACTAGCCAGTCCACCATTATCTCTAGCTCCCATGTTTGCCCCTTTAAGTTCCGTCATTCCTGTCCAGTTTGCAAATTCTTTTCCACGCCAAATCTCCCCGAGTGAAACTGATATCCACATGCCAAGTATGTGTCTTGGAGTATCCCAATTTCCTGGAATAGGCTTCCCATCCATGTTAAGCAGAGCCCTTCCCTAACCCTCTTCTAGTGCAACCTGGACCAGTGGATGGGAAATCGGCGATTCACTCCTGATCTAACACCAGTGTCTCTGATGGACAGAGGCAGCTGTTAAATCATGCCCAAACATACACTCTGTAAAATGACCCTTGGGGCACAATGAGTCGTGGGATACATTTAGGTTGCATGGCTAGGCTTATAAAGGCCCCCGTGGTCATTTAGCCTATTAAACAGCTGTGAGCCTGTGTTCATTTTTTGCCCAGCTTGTCCTTTCCCTGTCTTTCCATTCTATTTTTGAATCCTTCACTTTTTTCTCTATTTGTGACTTTTTTGTAGATATATATATATATATATATATATATATATATATATATATATATATATATAGATGCCTTGCTTGGGGCCTTTTTTTTTTTTTTCTTAACTCTTATGTACCCCAGTATGACATGCTCTGTGTTCGACAGTGTGCTGGTGGTGGTCTCTGCATGTTGATTATGTACTGGGTGATCTGTGTGGCCATATAGGGTGGCACATGGTCATTACTGGTTTCATAGTGAGCCATCTGATGGTGTTAGGGCAGTGCATGATCAAGTAAACATTGCGCATGGAGTCCGGCATTGGCATTCTGGGCAGGGCGTAGTCAGAAGTTGGATATGATTTACTTTATTGCCATGTTGGTTAGTTGTAAGTGATGACATTGGGTAGTGCGTGGTCACTGGATGTTACGTAGTGCTTTGTATTGGTATATTGGTATTGGGCAGTTGTAGGTGATGCTGGGCATTGCAGGGGTCAGTAGCATTTTTGCAATGAATACTACTTGCTGCTTTCGGGTAACACTGTAGAAGGCACTCAGTCTTCCATACTCATTATGTCAAGTTTCATTATTAAACTGAGTTACTAAGATGTAGAGTGACACCTCAAGATTACTGCTTTAGAATTTGAGTTGTAATTAATGGATTATTGGAGTCTTTAATGCAGTTTTCTTTATCATATTGTGTGTGCTATAGTTAACTGCTTTAATAATCTATGAATAAAACAAATTTTCAGTACCTTGCCATAATTGGGAGGGTTGTATTTGAAATAGTTTGGGGTATGTCTTACTATTTCATTCTCTTCCCTGCTGTCTGAGACTGGGTGTATAGAAATTAGATAGAGCAGTCTTGGAATGATTGGAGCCAGGCTGCCAGGTCATCTGTCAGTTTTGTATGATTAGGAGGGAATTAGTTCATGGAAGGAGCAGCAGCTGAACTACATGTTCATATTTGCAAACATGGTGTTCCTTTTTTGGAAAAAGGAGTAAACTGGTTACAATGTGAATATGTACGCACTTGAGTAATCTCAGATTTGAAATTGTTTTTAAGTTTTTTATTTTAAAATGCAACCTTCTTGGGAGGACTCCTGAGTACTGAGTTGTTTTCCCTCTGAAGCTGTGTTCAGAAATGTGAGTATGTAAAGTGTGTGGCTCTTATAATTCCAGAGTGCAGGTAACAAACCCTCGACTCCACCCCCACTCCCAATAGAAGAGCATTCATACAAGTTTAAGGTTTGAGGTTCAGTGTAGATGAGTTAATCCTACTCGTAAGCACAAGACATTCTTTAAATTAGGATGTTTGGATGGTGATGAAGGATCTCAGAACCTCATGGGTCACCAGATTGACCTAGAGATGCTTGTTACTTTTAAGTAGGCATTCGGTGTTAAGTTCACAACCTAATTGAAATGAGCAGATTTGGAGATGTTAGTTCTTTGATTCTTTCCTTTTCAGTGCAACACTTCTCTTGTTGTGAGCTTCATCTCCATCATCAATGGACTAAGATTGGCAGAGCTTGGTCAGCTCGGCACCTAAAAGTTTTCCAAGCTCTTAGCCCCTTCCCTTTACCCATAATTAAGTGGCCTGTTCAGATCTCTTTAGCCGCTAGTTGAACTCTTCATATCTGTCAGTAGCCCCAGGCTTACCAGTCTTGGTGTTATTTTAGTAGGGAAATGGTTGTTGCTGTTCCATTGATAGTCACTTCTTGCAGGTCAGTCTGGTTATTTTTTTTATTTATTCTGAGAGCAAGTTTTCATAGCCCAGTGTTGCCTCTGCAGTTAGTCCCCCCCCCCCCCCAAAAAAAAAAAAATCAATGCTAGTGTTTGCTTCTGTCGTGCATAAAAAGCAAGAACACTCATGTATGGGGCAAAAATTCCATCCCAAGACAAGAAATCTAGGAGAGCATTTTTTTGAAAAAAAATGTACTGTTGATTCCTTTTTAAGCTTTCCGTGTTGAAGAAAATAAAACTCCAATTGGAAATTGAGAAGCTTTAGGCCTCGCCCATTATTGACCCCTTCTTTCTCAGATTTTCTCTATCCAACTCAAAAAATCAGTTGAGGAAAAACAACTGAACTAGACAAAAATTCTATGCCTAGTGCTAAGAAAGATGAGTCTACACTGATCTTGTAGCTTGCTGCTGTAGAAGAGGTGAAGCTTTTTGAACGTCTACCCAAGCCTTAGCACCTCTGGGGGGGGGGGTGGTAGCTCACTTGAAATGACCCCTCTTGCTTTCCATTGAAAGTGTTGCCTGTGATGTTTTGAGCCCAAACTCCATAACCCCCCCTTGTCATCTGCATCCATCAGGTCCCACAGGTCTGTGTAGATCCATCTGGAGTGCAAGATAATGTGCCTGGTACTTTTCAGATTTCTTCTTCCCCACTAATATTGGGGATCTGAGACCACCTTCACTGCCATCCTTTTCTGTTTTGGGTCCTGACTGTTTCTCTAAGCCTCTTGAGGACACCTTTCAGTTTTTCAACATTGATGGCCCATTTGGGATCAAAACCTCAGTCTTTGACAGCTTTGGCATTGTTGCATTTGGCTTTAGTGTTTCTGACCTTGCATGTATGTAAATGTTTCATGGGTAAAAATGTCTTTCTAGTCTGCCAGTATATCATAATAGTCATTCCTGTAAGTGTCCGTGTTCTTTAAAATGTCTAAGTGTTTTAATATAATTTAGTAATCTAGTCCATACAGCAGTTACTGTCTAAGATAACCAATTAGTACATCTATCTTTCCTATATACTCGTCTTCATGGGCTGTCTGATTCTCTACTATTTGAGAACTACCTCTGGAATGTTTGGAACTACCTCTAAAATCCTGTATACATGAATAAGTTCTCCTAAATATCTATGAGACACTTTACAAGTTCCGATAATTTAGTCTTTGTGATTTAAATTTCCATATCCATGGATGCCCTTGGTGTGTGTCTGCTGTACACTTTTTTTAATTTATCCATGCTTGTTTTCATATAAGGTTTCCATATTCCATACTCTAGTTTGGGTTTAGTGCAACTTACAATAATTTCATAATTTCTGTTTTTTTTTAGGCATAAATCTTTTTATACAACCTATAATTCTATAACTGTCATTAACCAGATGGTTGATAAGATGAGAGAAACTCGCTGGATCTGCCCATATACTGAGTGTCTTAAATGAATCTACACTTTCAACCATTGTGTGCTGTATTAAATATTCACCCTTTGTATCTTTGAGGCCAGTTTTTTTATTGATATCCAGACTGGATTTTTCCAGGGCCATCCTTGACCCTGTTCCCTTGAAGGCAGAGTATTTATTAAATGGGCTAGGTATTTTAGCATTTGTTGTTGACACTGCCAACTTTGATCCGAGTGCTGATGGCTATCCGTCTTGAGGGTTAACATGGACATTTTAGTCTCATGGGTAGGGGTTGACCTGTTATGTGGCATTGATCCCTCACAGTCATTGGTCTCTATCTCCGATTTGGGGTCACTGCCAGTTACCATCCAACGGCTGCAGGCATTCCTGCACGAACCTCCTCTCCAAGGCTCGGGAGAAAGCACCTGGACTCGCCTTAGTCTCCCAATATGACCTTCAACAAAGGCCAGGAGGCTTATTTGAACATTTTTTGCCCATTAAACTCCAAAGTTAGGCGACTTAGTTCATCCATGCAGTGCAATTTCTTCATGAATGCAGTTTCTTTGAAACAAAAAAAAAATCTGATAAAGCATCTTAGAAATGCACAGAGATAGCTGAAGGACTGCTTAAAGCTCTCACCCATTCGCTGTCTCTTTGGTATGTGTCTGTTTAGCAGCTTAAAGGAGTAGTCTGTACTAAGTGCTGCATTATTGCTTGTTGCTGGAAGGCATTTCTTGAGCCTGGATTGTAGCCAAAGAGGGTGTTTGGAGCAGCCCACCCAACTGGTTAACAAATAGTCTAGTGGGTGTCAAGACCCACAGAGCTTTACAATGTTCCTAGTGAGGGCAGTGGAAGAGCATATGCCCACCTTGCTGGTTTAACAAGGTCTCATTTAAGGGCTTCCCCTTTATATTCCCCGACAGTGCATATGTTTGTTTTCAGTAGACTTGATGATCCTAATTTTTTTTTTCCCTAATTCTGTGAGATATATGCAAATAGATACTAAACGAAATGGGTCCCAGTACCAAATTACTTAATTGATTTGCTATTTATTTACATTTGTTGACTGGGAGAGTCTGACTGGACACCGGTCCATTTTCAGCGGAGGCCCGGGGAGAAAAGCTCCACTTTAGGTATTACTTGCATTTATACAGTTAAAAAAACATAGCATTAAATATAGACATTAGTCTAGCTAAGGATGCAAGACCAGAATAAAACATAGATGTAAAACAGCTGTAGAATATAGTACAATTTTAAAATATGGTGACCTATACTAAACATGGTTACAAATGTAGTTGAGATTCATCAGTGAATAATTGATACAATCTGTTTTTGAGGTACATAACGGCCATTAGCAGTTGCTACAAGAAGTTAGTATGTGGTAGGTAGCTGGGAACATGAGTAGCCAAGCTTGCTAAGAGTAGGTTGTTGAGAGGGGGCAGAGAGAGGTAGTGGGTGGGTAGAGTGGATGGTATTAGGGGGGGGGGTTTGCAAAGGCATATCTGGCAAGTTTTTGTGTGATTTTTTAGTAAGGATTTGAAGTGGGTGCAAGAAGTTAGAGGTAATTGAGGATGGGAGGGAGTTCCAGAGTTTGGCTATAATGCAGGAGAATAATGCTTCTCCAGCAGAGTTTTTGCTCTTGTGACCTATAGGAGGTTTTGTGGTGGATCTTTCACTCTACTAGTTGTGTTTTGGTCCAGTGCCCAGCAGTTTTTCCACTACTACTGTGTGAGATTTCATAATCTTTGCTGAAGTGCAAGCATACTGTGGTTGTTCACTGTTCTTTTCTGACTGGATTGCTTAATAGAATTGTCTTGTGTTAAGTGGGTAACACCTAACTGTGTAAAGTTAGCTTGCTTTCCCAGCAACTGGTAGTGAAACAAACTGACCTATACTTTCTGAAATGTACTTCGCCACCATTATTCCATACTGCATCACTAATGCAGCCATTACAGTTCTGTGGCAGTGTCTTTTGAGACGACAAAAAAAAGATTGTACATTATTTAATGTGATACTCATTTTGGCCAGACCGAGGTTGAGCAAAAACCAGTCCCTGTCCTTGCAAGCAGTTATAAAAAGGCAGAGAAGCGGTTATGGACAGAATGCCAGTACATCACAGGACAGACTGACATAACACACACTGGCATAAATTTGTGGGTAATTTAGAGCATTGTAGAAGTGCCCAAAACCCCACTAGTGTGCACAGACATAAGTCACTATGAACTGAAAAAAGTCCAGCAGGGAAAAATGGATGGCGCACTTCTAAATCTTGGTGCACAGTATTGTTCCTGTTGTATAGTAGCTAAAATACAATCCTTGAGTTGAAGTTGAAAAAAGACAATTCAGTGCAAACAAGATGTCAGCAGCAGACTGATTCCAGTGCAGGGCACCTTAAGTACATAATGATAGTGTTGTAACACTGCATGAAAATTGCAGGACTTTAAACCCACATGTCATATATAGTTATTTTTTTAGTATGTCTTGTGCAAATAGCAATGCAGCAGGAGACATTTGGATTTCAGGATGGCTATTCAGTATAATATCAGGGATAAAGGAAAGGGAATTGTACTAATTGCTGGAGTGGCTCCAGTAGTGATAGAGTGAAAAAAAAAAAGAATAATTATGTATTTCTGGTAGTGAGGGGGGTACACACAAGGGAGGAAGATAGTGTGTTTTTTTTTTTTAATGCAATGTAGTCTTTCTTGGAGCTTTTCTCCCCGGGTCTCTGCTGAAAATGAGCTACTGACCCAGTGGGACACTACCCGGTTAACAAATGAAAATAAATACTCAAATAATACAGGTATACATTTATATTCCACAAAAATGTCTATTATATAATATTTTGGGAGAGATTTATTAGCTTTTAGCAGGGAATATGACTTGTAGGTGGGGAGTGGAGCTTGATTTGCAATAGTGAGGATGAATCAGCGGGGCCTAGAAGGCAGAAATATGAGGGTAGATTTCTGAAGAAATTTGAGAATATTTGGTTTGGAAGATATGAATTCAGTAGTAATACTTTGGAGAATAATAAATTCTCCAAAGTGCAATAACTGGGCTTGACTAGATAGAAATTATATTTTGCACATGTGTATTTAACTAAAAGGTTCAGCACACATTACATTTTTCAGAATCGGCTTTATTTACTATAGATAAGCACTTTTGTTCACCTATATATGTGAACTTCATCTGACAATAAACCTTTAATTCATGCGTTCCTTAAATACCCCAAGAACAACCGCTAAAATTGTCATTTCCTTCCCCAGTACATACTTAATTCAAACATCAGGCTGATTTTGACCTTAATTACTGCTTGGTTCAGTGCCGCTAGTCTGCTGTTTTGAGTTTGCTCGTTTTTTACCTTTGCTAATGGGTTCAGCGTGAACAGGCCAGTAGTAGGACCAAATTATCTGCTTGCTTAGTCTGAAACTCCTTACCCATATCTGGCAAAGTGTGCATTTTCTCCTTCTCCACTGACATGGTCATAAAGATCTGCCCCCAAAGTAAAATCCTATAGCTCACCCTCAAAATCTTACTTGAGGTATTGGAGCCACAAGTGTTGCTACAGAGCAGTACTGTCTTTGGCCACCTAGGCTACCCTATTGACAGATACAGTTCTTCATTTTTGACCTGCTTATCTGCTGCAGAGGCAGACTCGACCAAGAGATCCTCTGTGAAAAGTCTTGTAATTTGATGCCCCAAGTGTCCAAATCGGGCATGCACATATTCATTTCCACAGACTTTCCACACCCTTAGATGCCCTGTTAGACGGTGGAGTCTACAGGTTTGGAAATCTTTTAATATGCCCCCAAAAGTTATGGCTCGATTAGAATGGAGTCTTGGTCCACACAGAGCAGTCTCTGTCTAGGTGGAAATTTTAAAAACTTTTTTGGGAAGAGGTTCCAAAGCATCAGGGTGTTCCCTTTTAACCGATAATGTCCATAGTGAGAAGTCTGTTTGGGGACTTTACGTAGCTGTAGCCCCCTTTAAGAAGAGGAGAGAGACTAAGGATAATTTTCCAGTACTTCTGCATCATTAAGCATCTCAAAAAGAATAAAATTACTTGTATACCCCCCTTAAGTGCAAATGTTTGAGTAAGGGCCATCACTGCTGCAGTATAACTTTTTATCCATTCTGTAGAGGGATGGACACCATTTTCTAGTCTGACTTTCTCAGCTTTTGGGCATTCCCTCAGTGGGGCTGGACTCCATCCCATTCAAGGATTTAGGACAAATTGCAGTAGAAAGCAAGAACTATGTAGTTTAAAGCAGCATGGCCAACCACCAAGTGCATCCTTGTATTAAGGTACCAAAATTAAATGGCAGTTGTCCCCATCTGTTAAATTGCCTGGGTACAGAAAATCCCATTTTCTCTTACATTCATAGCTTATAGAGCGATGTCTGACGGTGCTGCTGGCATGCAAAGGATGGACCCTATTAAAATGTGTAAATATTTACCTTTATTGTTTCAAAGCCTTGACTCTTTCCACCCCTGCAGTCTTGGGACAGTGGATGAAATAGCTTTAGCTATGGTAAGTATACTTACACAAGTACTGTATTCATCTAATGGGTTACTGTTGTAGGAATTCATCAGCCTTGGGAAAATTACTTAAGCAGTGCCTTGCAGTAGTAAAGCCTGCCTTGCTCCTTGACTGAAGGTCCAGCTTGCAGCATTTGGAGAAAATGTACACTGTAGTCCCTGTGGTTGCCTTACAGAAGCTCTGAGTTGATATTGGTTACTGACTAATAGTTTGCTCTAACCGGACCCCTCGTGCTTTCCATTGCTCCCATAATAAAATATGGTGCAATTTGCAAATCATTTAGATAGTGTTTGCTTAAAGACAAGCCTGCTCTGTTGGCCTGGGATACAGGATACAAACCACTGTTAAGACTGCCTAAATTCTTTAGTTCTAGTGATGTGATACCTATGCTGCCTATTAACATTTAGAAGGTGTAGTATCCTTTCACCTCTGCATTGTAGGTTAGGACAGAAGGCTAGCAGCTGAATAGTCTGGCTAAGTGCCTATTCAGTTGCCATTGCCATCCTTGGTATAAAAGAAAAATTATTTGCAAGGCTCACTATTTTCCTGAAAGGTGGTGCTTGGTTCTTTACATACCAGTGTTTGAAACTGAGATTCTCCTAGCAGGGCAATATCCACTACATAGGGTTTACTAAGACAAAGCACTTAAGTCTAAGTGTCACAGAAGAGCTGAGCTGAAAAGCAATCCAAGTTCCTCTCCAGCCCCCCCCCCCTTCCCCAGTACAAATTTAAGGTCCTAAGGTAAAGTAGCCATTTTCTTAGGTGCTTCGGTACTCCTTGAGGAACTGCTTCACTTTAGTAAGAGTTAAGACAGGAAAGTTCATGGGAAGACAGGTGCACTTTCAGCCAGAGGATAAGTCATTGCAGAAGAGCTCTAGCAAGTACTTTCAATACTTCTGGGTAGGTGTCACTTGTGAAAAGGAAACCCCTTGGCTCAATTGATAGGGGGAATCCTCTTCTATTAGGCTAAATAGGCTTTTTTTAGTCACTCTTAGGACTTGCAGAATCTCCACTGAAAAACTAGCCTTGAAAAGAAGCCAGATGAGACCATCCATGGCCCTAAACTCAGGCTCTTGAGGCTACAACGCACCTGTGACCCTTTTTTGGGTTAGCAGAATGCTGATATGTTGAAGTGCAGTGGTACCTGTCTGGGCAGCTGAAACGGAAGGGAGAAACATGACTCCCTTGGCTATGACTGCAGACAGGCTATTGAGCATAAGCCTTACCCCTGTCTACTCTGATCCTTTGCTGTGCTTTTGGGTTAACATGGATGGAAAGGTGCACAGGACACCGCTTTTCCTGGTAGAGAATGTATTTTCTGCTCATGCTTTTTCTTATGGGTGTCTGAAACAATAACGCTTGGTTTGTGGTTCTACCATGAGGCTCCTTGAAACCCTTTTACCTGTCTGTGTCTCCCCACCTTGTAAATAGGTTCTGGAAAACCATGGGGTTTAGTCTTCCCTCAGAACTGTATGTTTTGGACCTGCTTAGCTGATTTCCCCCCTCTGTGTTTCTGCCTGGGTGGGATACAAGATACCTGTAAATGAAACCTCAGGGTTCAGGCTGTATCCTAATCTTATGGCTAACCTGCATAACTGGTAGTAGTAGTTCCCACTGTGTTTTATGCATCAAATTACAGTGGGGGTGTCTGATTTATTTCAGGATGCCAAACAGTTTTGAAAAAACTTAGGGCTAGAATAAGGGCCATGACTTTCTATAAAAGTTGGCATGAATTGTCGGTGGGGAACTCCAGTCAAGCAGTCTGTATGTGCTGTTATATTAGACAGATCCATGTTCAAACTCTAGAATGATGTCAGGGATACTCTAAATGGCATCCTCAATTTTTTTTTTAGCACCTGCTTGAGCCAGTGTTTGAAGTTCTCTTTGAAGGGGAGTGTTGCTCAGAGGGTGCCAGTATTGCTCTCAGGCTTTTCGTGTACCACTGGGTCTTCCTTGTATGCATTCTGCCGAGGGGAACCATAAAGATGGAAGGCTAGACTTAGCCTAGAGCGGTCATGAACATCTGGTCTGACTTTGTCTTCTGGTCATGGTTCAAGAATAACTTTACTCCACTGCAAAGCTTTCTTCTGTGCCACGAGCAGTATGTTGTGTTCAGTGTCACAAGGCTCACAGGAGAATTTCTGTCCTCTCTGTTGCAAGTCATTCATTTAGGAAAATCAGTTTGTGTTTCAGGCTACATAGGTCTTGGACTACTTCATGGCAGTCTGCATTTTCACCACTGATGCTGCTTAACAGCATTGTCCATAAAAGAATAACTATGAAACCTTTGGATTCTGCAGTGGACACATTTCTGTTAATCTGGCAAATACTTTGATCCCTTGGGATTACCAGAAAATGAGGAGGTAGACTGCCTCATGGAAAACCCTGATCTGGAGGCCTTTTGTACAAGTCCAGTACTGTCCGTGGTCTTTGTCGGTAAGTACTTAAAAACCCTATCCTGTGAAGAAAATACCAGAAGTAAGGCTTTAATGTTAGCCGCTTTGACTTTGTCGCCTTTAAGTCTGTCCAGCCTTGGGAGAGAGAAATTATTACAAAGAACCTTTTTTCTGTTACTGTAAGGGAATCCACTCTGTGGCACCAGACTGAAGGAAGTGTGCTAAGGCTTGCTGTTTAGAGGAAAAAAGGCACTCCAACATAGCAAGGGAAGGCTTTCAGTTCTATTTTTCAGATACAGAGGATGCCATATGCCACTGAAGTGTAAAGTATTTCACCAAGGATGTGAGAAGGGAGGGGTAATGAGGGGGAGTTTTCAGGAAGCAGTGCGTACTGTCAGAATGTCCTGATTGAGGACTTTTCTCCCCTGCCTGTACCCTACTACTTGCATTCATCTGTGCCATCCCCCAGCCAGCCTGCCTATTTTTGAAAGCCTTCGTTTGAACTGGATTGCTTTGGCATACTTTCTGTAGAATGGCCCCTGTTTAGTACCATATTTTCTCCCTCATATTCTTCTCTGTAGAAACAACTGTGTAGTGTTAATTTTTTTTTGGTCTTTTTCTTCACATTTTTTTAAGACCATCCCTTGAGGAAAAGGGTGTCCAACAGTAACATCTTGACAGTACATAATAAGGCTTACATTCTCAGCCAGGCATGTACCTTTTTATTATTGGCATGGGCGTCGCCTGCATTACATCAGCATTTTATGGCATGCTGTCCCCTGTTAAAAATCTGTTTAGGTTAGCCTACTAATCTTACCCTGTACGGTTACAGCTGGTACTTTAGATGCTATATTCTCTTTGCTCAAGATCATCCCTCATTTCTGAATGTCTTTATTTTATAGGCCGCAAAAGGCCAATGCTTTAGAATCGCAACCTTTCCAAAGATTTACTAGCACCCTGCTCTCTTGCTATTATTGGGGAGGATATAGTCTTTTTTATTTAACTTTTAAACTCCTGGCAAAATCCATTGAGACCACTGGGAGGTACCCAAAAGGATCCTTGTCAAGATTCCTGAACCTTGCAGATGATTATCAGTGTAGTATCGGATGACTGGATGTAAGGAACCGGTTCTAGAACATGTTCAAATCCCTGGCTGGCAAGAGGCACTGCTGGGGGTCTTGGCTCATCAGTGTCCCAATGTCTTAGGAGACGGACACCTTCTCGGAGCTGCACTTGAAATGTTCCCTCATCAGGTTATCTCTCTCCAAATAAGACGTTCTTCAGTGTGGCTTCTGGCAAGATAGTCTCCTCATTAGAATCACTGCTGCGGAAGAGTTGGTCTATATACAGTAGGTGAATGCTTCCTTTTCAAACTCAGAATCTGTGGAGTTGGGATGGCAGAGTGATCTAAGGTGCCCAACTCCAGGATTAATCTCCTTCCATGGCTAATTTTCTGGGGTGAGAGGTTGACATAATGGTTAAGGTGTTTACCTTTCAGACACAAGGTGCAGGGTTTGGCTCTCACATGGGATAACTGGTTAGGCTTAAAATGGCTCGCAAGAGCAGTTAGCCTAGTACTCCTTTATGAATCTATAAACTGTCTGCAAGAGAAGCTGTCCTGAGTATTGAAGACGGAGTCACTTGACAGAATATTTGCCAAGTATTTAATATAGATCCATCCACATTCATGACTTGCATCAGAGTCCTAGAGGGACACCTTGAACAGTTGCTGCCATCCATTGAGTTTACTAGACGAGTAGAAGTAGCAATGCACTTCTAAGCAAATTTGTGATGACCAAAGGTGACAGGAGAGGAGTATCCAGCCCTACAGTATTGCTGTTTAAATAGTAAAAAGTAGCTTTTCCTGTCTGTGAGGAGTAGGCCAGAAGTCCTGTTAGTGGTTTGGTCCTCAAGCAGTCTACACAAGGATAGTGAGCATATTTTGGGAGAGAACTTATCCCATATTGGTGGGGGAGTTCTAATGTCAGGCATACACCTCAAGTGCCTGAAACCAGCATTTTCACAAGAAAAACCCCGACTGTGTCCAAATGAATTATGGTAGTCTGGAACCCAGTTGCTGCAAGAGAGGACAAATAACAGTGCCTCTCTGGATGCAGTGCCTTCAGATCTCAAGTGGGATTGGAAAGTGTTTGTAGCCTCTTGTTTTCTCCCCACAGGTTCTTTTAATTATTAAATTGCTGAGTATTTCTGATTATTTTGTGGGAATACATGAAGAGGGTTTGCACTCCCTTGCTAATGCCTGCTAACTGTAACCCTGCTGCTAACCTTAACCTTGCACTTTAACTTTGGAAAAACCCTTTCCATGACACTGCCACTGCATGAAGACAGTTTGGGTACACACAGATCACAGTAAATCTGTACCATTGACTGTTACTGTATCACTAAACTCCCTACTTTCTTGCAAACACTCCCACCCCCTTAAAGACTGAATGGTTGGAATACTTGAATTTGTTTCCCAAACCCTCATTTCATGGTCATTCAATCCTTGGAGAAGTTGATTTCCCAGAGGGAATGACACTTACATATGTGTGTATGTATGCATAAAATGTGTGTTTAAACAAAGATGTATATATTGTGTGTCTGTGTCTGTGTGTGCGTGTATGTGTATATATATTTATTTATGTTTTTATTTTTAATAGGTAAATCCAAAGACTGGTTATATTGACTATGATCGACTTGAAGAAAATGCCCGGCTTTTCCATCCCAAACTCATTATTGCAGGTAAGACACAGTAGTCGGCAGCATTGTTTTGTTAGACTTTTACATTAGTTTACTACCCAGTGTGTAGTAAATTGACTACCCAGTGTGTAGTAAATTGGCCTGTGACAGGTATCCTTTTTTTCTTGCTGCTTTTTCCTTGTGTTGATTTTTAAGTGGTGGTGTTCTTCCCCTAATGTGCTACTTTGCCTCTGTTGTTGTGGTTGATATCCATAAGTGAGCAACCCCTGGCTTAGATAAGGTGGTTTTTGGTTATTACACCATTACTTTGCTTAACGGTATTAAAAAAGACATTATCTAGTCCATTGTCATTTAAGGCCCGCACAGAGTAGTGTTTAACAGAATGCCTCTATTAGCACCTCGCCTTACAAATATGACCTTTTTAGTTAGTCATGTAAATGCATTAATTTTTATACCTTGCTGCTACCTTTTTAGTGTGGTGCTCAATTAAATTGGGTGAAGCACCAATCGTGTATATCAAACATTCTGAACCCCAAAATTATTTTGAGCCAAACTTCTGTAACATTATATATAATATATATATATATATATATATATATATATATATATATATATATATATATATATATATATATTATAGTGTGTGTACATATATGTAACATTTTGTGTGTGGTGTGTGTATGTATGTATATATAATATTGTGTGTACATATATGTAACATTTTGTGTGTATGTATATATGTGTGTGTGTGTGTGTGTGTGTGTGTGTGTGTGTGTGTGTGTTTGTAACCTTATATATATGTGTGTGCATATATATTTTTTTTCCTGAAAGTTCAAAATACTGAAAACACAGGATACCAACACTCACTATATTCCAGCACAAGTACATACAGAAACGTATTGCCCTTCAACTATATGCAGGGAGACAAGCCCCCTGCACCCTCCCATGTGGGGGGCTGTGCCCCCCAACACCCCCTGCTACTTAAATACATCAACTCCGAGATTGCACTTCACTACACTAAGTGCAATCTTGGACTTGATATATTTAAGTAGCAGGGGGTGTGGAGGGTGCAGCCCCCCACATGGGTGATGCAGGGGGGGCTTTCCCCCCTGCTTATACTTGGGGAACAGTAATATAGTTTGTGTACTTGTGCTGGAATATAGTGAGTGTTGGTATCCTGTGTTTTTTCAGGATTTTGGGTTTTCACGATTTTTAACTTTCAGGATTCTGTAGCACTCCGTTTGCAACTGTCCAGCACATTTGAAATTTTGTGCCTCCTGCCAGTTAGTGAAGATAAGATAGTGAAAAGAACTGGCCAGAAAAAGGTCAGCCCAACTCTTCACAGAGTCAGTAGCCACACTTGAAACAGCTCTTGGTTTTGTTATTCAGGTTAGGCAGATCTCTGTGTGCGATGACTGAAACTGTAGCTAGATGTTGCTTAACCAGAGATGACATGCACTTATTTTAACTGCTCAATGACATTGGAAGTGCCACTGTGGAGGCAGTGAGTGGAGAGACTATAGACTCAGAGGCTGTATTAATGAAATATTTTATATACAAGTTAATTTGTTCAAGTGATTTAAAGAAGCTTTGTCCGATCTTTAAAGTACATTTTCATGAATCTTGATGGAGCTGCTTGCTGTAGTATTTAAAGTTTTGACCCTCCTCAGCTTTGCTCATCGTACCCCATTTCCCAAACTCTTCTCTCCTTTCATCATCCCTGTACTTTTTTAGAACCCAACTTTATCCAGAGTGTGTGGGTGTATAGTGTCAGCCTCCTTAAGTTTGCATTTTAAGATCTCTACTTTTTAGACAGCACTGAGGGGTAGGAGGAATTGGAGCACTAAGAAAATCCCCGCTGCTGCTTTGGCATTTGTTTTACTGTCTTAATACCTGACCCTCTTGGCTGGCAGCAGCTGGTGCAGTCTTACTGTTATATATGACGAAGAGTGCTGCAGTCTGCCCTTTTTCTCCAGCCATGGTATGTGGCCCCTCCCCCTTTGTACATTGTGTATCCCTTGTTATGTTTAGAGCTCTCATACCTGACCATTTCTTAGGTGGAACTGTAGTAGCAGTACTTGGTCCAGTCCCTTCTCTAAGGATGTACTACTTAGAATTAATTGCCTGCTCCTTCTGGATGACTTCTGCAGTTTCCATATCTGATTTCCAAGCTCAGCTAAGGTGCAGGCAGACTGCCTGCTTTATTTTTGATGTATATCTCAGCAGAGGTAAGACTCTACTGATCAACATTTGTCAATACAAGACTGGCAATGTGTGAAACTGGGGTAAATGCAGGCTCTTGTTTGTACACTACCTTAGTCGTCCCTGTTGTAAGCCTCCATCTTTGTTTTTATAGCATTTTCTAACAGTAGTTTGGAGATTAACACTGTGCTGAGTCATTGTTAACCAATGACTCTCTACCCTGTTACCCAAACAGCAATTGTGAGGACCAGAAAAAGAATGGTACAATTTCTCCACTGGGGTCCTCCCCTCCCTAAGCACTTTGGGCTTCCTGCCGACTGTCTGGAGTCACTTTAAGGTCTGTGATTAATGCCTTGCTACTATTTTGTCTCCTCCCACTAGTTTTGTGCAGACTGATGTCCCATATCTGGTGGTTTCTGTGCTACTGCCACCAATTATCTTTTTTAGATTCACTGTAACTCTCTCCCATTCCTTGGTCACCTGCAGTAGAAATTGATCTCTCTCTATTTCAACTTTTTTTGCATGGGCAAGTTCTCTGTGTGCCTGTGTCTCTCTGTGGGAGACAGCACCCCCCACTAGATAAATTGGAACTCGAGAGAACACCACTTTTCTACTTAATTCATTGTCCCTGTTTTCAGACTCGAGTCTGACGTCTTTTAAAGGGTTATCTAAATGGATTAATTGCCTCTTCTTTTGTAGACCAGTTTTTTCATGTGTACAGAACACAGTCAGCCAGATCTTTTGCTTGATTATGTGCAGTAGTTTGTCTGTTTTTTCTGGCTAGACCGTTTTCCTTTAGCAAGGAATTCCTCTTTGGTGTACCTTTAGTTGGCTGAGAAGCTTGCAAAAATATCTGTATACTGGCCCCACTACCAGTGAGTGAGACTTTAGACTTGAATGCCAGTAACATCAGTTCTACAAACTGCTGCAGGTACTTGCAGGTTAGCCAGGAAGGGAGAGGCTGAATTTATAACTGCATGTCTCCTTTTCTGCAGTAATAATTGGATAAGTGCTTGTTTAGGCCAACTTCTGGCAAAATCTGGGAGTTGGTGCAGAGGTTGAAAGATCTAAGGTGCTAGCAAGCCCATTTCCACAGTGAAGGCTACAAGGTTTGACTTGTCCACCTCCACTTACCTGTTGTCTGACTGTGAGCAAATCACTTGACCAGACACTGTTCCTAGATCACTCCTGAAAAGGAACAGCTGTGTCCAATTGCTTTACCTGGTTTTGTTTAAAATGTAAATTTGGAAATAGAAAGCTTACATCCATTATTGGGATGAGATGCATCTGAATAGTGTGTGTGTGTTGTCTGCAGTTAACTAAAATAAAATATGCACCTTGTTTGGCTGATACTGTGGCTACTGTTTCTGCAGTACAGTCCTGAAAAAAATAGTTGTACAGTCATTTCAGATATTAAATATAGCTATTGACCTTGTTTTCCAGAAGAGGAATTAACTTTTGCATGGAAACCTGAGGTCAGCAGTCCGTTATCAGTTAGTAGGAAGGAGAATACAGGGATGTTGATCTGGATTAGAGCAGATTTGTGTTAGAGAAGACAGGACCTAAAAATAACTGACTTGTACTAAATGTTTTGAGAGTGCACTGAAGAATTTGGGTGGGGGTACTTTTCCTGTAGCCACTGATTTGCTTTTTGAGTAAATGTTGAAACATGTAAAATGTCTGTTTTCTAGGTGTCAGCTGCTATTCTCGAAATCTGGACTATGCCAGAATGAAGAAGATAGCAGATGAGAATGGGGTATGGCTGATGGCAGACATGGCCCACATCAGTGGACTGGTAGCGGCTGGTGCTGTACCCTCACCATTTGAACTCTGTGATATTGTTTCCACAACTACTCATAAAACTTTGCGAGGTTGCAGAGCTGGCATGATCTTCTACAGGAAAGGTAAGTGTGCAGTTTTACTATTCATACAAACTTTTTTTCAGATTGCTGCATTGAGTTACTGAATGTGTCAGTGACATAGTTGTGAGGACTTAGTTGACTTATTCCACCATTTTAGTGCAGGGTAGTAAATGGAAACAGTATTTCATGCTGTTTTGATTGAGCAGTTGTTTTCATTTTATAGCATATTTAATGGTATGGATGCATGCATGATCTAGGTTTGAAATTTGAAGAATTAGGGGTCTAGTGGAGTTGGATGCAGACTCAAGCCCCCATGTTAATACTGTGGAAGCAGAGTTTAATCAACTCCAGCTGAATTAGTTAAGGCTGAGCTCATCAAACCACTTTATTGAAATTCTGTTCAGTCGTACACTGCAGCTGTAGTCTGAGATGACAGAAATTTGAGGGAGAGTAATGAAGTCTTCTCATTGGATAAAAGGTTGAGTGATTTCTGAGTTGGTTTATACATTCATGAACTGTGCAGCCCCATGGGTTATATCTTGTGGACCCAGTGAATGCGGAGAGGGCTGGTAGCAGTTGTTAGTCAGCTGCAATGTGGAAAGTGCGAGCATTATTTCCCTTAAAACATTTCTTCTTTCTCCATTGCTGATATCCAAGGCCTCAAAATGTTTCCATTTGAGGCATGGGGATATGGGGCTTTTTTCCAACAGCATTATTATTTGCTTTTTCGCAGATTGTTATTAGGCATTTTGCATTGTTACTTGAACTGCTGATGTTTGTATGCTCTTTGCAGACCAGCAGCCCTCCCTGGAGAGCTTTGTTCAGCAAACCTCTTTATTAAGAAAAGAACTGTGCAAGAAGCCCTTATATTTGTAAAATTACTTGGATTCTGCTGCTTGTTGTGTGTGGCATGTGCACCAGTTTCTTTGCCATTTTGTTGTCAAGTTCACTTGTCAGGTGCATGCCTTTAAAGGCAGTCCTCATCCACCTCCTACCATATCTCTCTTAAAAGACCAGTTGATCTGAAGTCATGTACCTTCCCGGTGGTTTCTTGTTTGGACATTTTTTTTCTTCGGTCAGAATTTGGTACTATTTTCTGACATTTCAGATTTCAGAATATCTTCGCCCATATTGATTAGCTTGAGTTACTGATATTACTATGTTAGAGAAGTTTGCAGAATCTTAAAGCCAAGCATTTTTTTTTTTCTTTCTGCTGTTACAGTTCATATCTATTACTGCTGCTATTGTTAATGTCTTGTATTTAAATAGTAAACACCATAACAAGTGTCCATTAGCTGTTACATTACTTGCCAAGGCTTGAACTGGCATTGTCTGTGCCGTCTACAACCATTTTTGGAAGGTCATTCTTGTGTATTCGGTATCAAAGGAGGGAAGCGTCATTGAGTCACTTCTTGAAGATAATCTTCCTCAAGAGCTTTTCATTTGGAGGCAGGCAGGTTGATCCTGCGCAAAGTTCTAGGCATGAGTCGAAGATTTAACAGCCTGACAAATGCATGGATGGAAGGTCCCTGGCTGAACCTGTTTTGAGATTTCTGGTGTTCATCTGGTCCCTGACCATAAGCACCGTCGTGACTCAATTGTAGGATGCCTGACTTTTCAGCTCCAAGGTCTGGAGAAAGTTCAGGAGTAAGTCCTGATATCTGTTAATTTAGCTTTCTGAAGGTTGCTTGATATTCGTGTTTCACTGTTGCAGTCATTACATTTGGGTAATCTGCTGGCAGGTTGCCCTCCATCGGCCTGAATATCCTAGTCTTAGGTCCTGCGTCTGTTGCGGTCTCCTCCATGTCGTCAGGAGTATAAAACATGCAGCCGATGCCATTTTCTTTAGTCTTTCTTGCCGTGCGGTGTCCGAAGCAGAAGCCGTTCGCAAGTGATGGTCGGCAGACTCCTGAAATTTTCACATTCGAGTTTCAGACCCAAGTCTTCAATTAAAGTTAAGTACCCCGTTGGGGAAACTTTTTCTTGCTCCTTACCGATGTCAGTAAAAGTTAATAATTGCATTACTTGTGGGAGGCAAATACCCCATAAGGATTTCCATTTGTATTGTATTCCTTGCCTAGGCCCAGATCATAACGTGCCCTTGCTGTCTGTTTTGTGCTAGATTTAACCAACGCACTATTAAGTATCTGTATATCTTTGCGCCAAAATATTTTGGAAACAGATTTAACTACCCCGAAATGTCTGATAGTAATCAGACTACCGGAGTTCACAAAAAACGCAAAGAAATGGACAGACTGTCTAGGTCCAAAACCGACAAAGCTTCTCCTAAGCCGTTCGCCGGTACTCGGTGAGGAGCTTTCGCAGCCCCTGATACCCGCTACTTTTGAGTCGCAGGCCTCTACCGAGACCCATGTGGAGTCTGGCATGCCACAAGATTCTCAGAGTATTGTACCCGCAGATGTCTCTCCCTCTGATGGGTCGGGAGCCGCTGAGCAGGCACCAGCTTCTGAGGGTGTTTTCAGGCATCAGCATTTCTATATAAAACCAATGCCAGCTTCAAAAACAAAGACAAAAGCCATCTTCTAAGGCTACAAAATGATGCATGCGCCACGTGCTCAGGCCTCTGGCCTCTATGCCCAAAAAAAAAAACAGATTATCAAGATGGCTGAAGACTTTATTACCTTGATCAGGGGTTCCAAACACCCCCCCCCCCCTGCTAAGAGGCCTAGGCAAGACACTGATTATGAATCTTCAGATCAGGTTTCTATTTCTTCTGATCAGGAATTTTCTATGCCACCCTATGAGGATTCAGATGCAGTGGAAATCCATTCCTTCTGCATCTCCTCCTGAGGATTATTTCTTTGGAGAAACCTTGCATACTTTGAGGGAAAATTTTTATTGGGAGTGTCAAGATTTCTCAGAATCAAAAAAGAGGCTTAGGGATTTCCTTCTTTCTCAGCATAGTTCTTTGGCCGTACCTCCTGTATTAGACATTGTTGATGTGTTTTTGGAATCAAGCATGACTCAAGACCCCCTACATCCGGCTCCTAGCAAGCCAGACAGATATTACAGGGTTTCCGACTCCCACAAATTTTTATTTAAAAATCCTGCTGCTGACCCTGAAACTGTCTCACAGGGTCCCAAAGGTGTAAAGGCCTCAACTAAGAATCCTACTCCCTCTGATAGAGATTCCAGGGATCTGGATAGATGGGAAAAGAAGGTTTATACATCTGCAACCTTGGCAATTAGGGCCTTAAACTGCCATTTTCATATGCTTAAATATCAACAGCATGTTATGGGATTATATGATTTCTGAATGTGTGAAAAATAAAGAATTACAGGAATCATTGCATGCAGTAGAACCGGTTGGAAAGCATACTTTGCAATGTGGTTTTGATTCCTTGACGGCCTCCTGCAAGGCCGCAGTTACTGAATCTGTGATTAGAAGGCATGCCTGGCTCAAGGAGCAAAATCTGCCTGATCATGTTAAAGCTAAATTGTTGGATGCACCTTTACAGCATGATGCTCTGTTTTGTAATTAGGCAGAAGAGGTTTTAAAGAAAATGGAAGCCAAAGCTAAGTCTATGCAAACTGTAAAAGACTTCTTACAAGTGCAGCCACCAAGATTCAATAGACGCTGGCCTACAAAAAATTGGTCCTTTCCTGTGTCAGAGCCTCACGGAGCAAATCCAGGTGCTCAAAAAGCTCTCAATACTTATCACAGGGTTTTTACAGGTCAAAGCAATGGGGTGCCTCTACCTCCAAATCTGGAGGAAACAAAACACAACCCTACAGTAAACAGTCTCAATGACTTCCCTCTGCCATCACCAAGCACTTACCTTTTGGCAGCCCCCTTAGGGGGAAAACTAGCACTTCAGGCTCAAAATTGGCAGTTAATAACCCAGGACAAGTGGGTATTAAACATAGTATCCCAGGGATACAGATTTCATTTCCATACCTTGCGAATTCCAAACGGTTGGCCAGATCTGCCACAAAATCAATGGGCAGAGGCACAGGAACAAGTTGTGTCCCTCATGGATATGGGGGCTATTCAGTCAGTACCAGAACAGGAAAAAGACTGTTCTTGGTACCCAGAAAAGACCATGCCTGGCGCCCAATACTGGATTTATTGATTTACAACACATTCTTGGACATACCAAAATTCAAAATGCTAACTTTGCAGCAGCTTCTGCCCATGCTGGGCAAGAATGCTTGGCTAGTGACTCTAGACTTGAGGCATACCTGCATATCCCAACAAGGTAATCGTGCAGAAGATACCTCTGCTTCAAGGCTGGTTTTATGCATTGCCAATTCTCTGCACTGCCCTTTGGCTTATCTACTGCACCCAGGGTCTTTACAAAGTGCCTGGCACCAGTAATTGCATTTTGCAGACAAAGAAGCATACAAATCTATCTCTACTTGGATGACTGTCTCATTCAAGTAGAAAACAATGACATTCTTCAACATCTGATGTTTGCAAAAAATGCTTTTAACATGCCTAGGGTACACAGTAAACAAAAAGAAATCACAACTGGTACCCTCTCAAAAGATTACATTCCTGGGTGCAAGCTTGAATACAATTGCCCAGATGGCTTACCTTACGCCAGATAAACTAAGGCAACTAACTGTTTACTTCAAACAGATGGCAACAAAACCCAGTTATCTGCAAGACAAATTCTGCAGGCTTTGGGGTTCATGGTATCCTGCATTCTACTAATTCCATATGCAAGACTTCATATGAGGAAATTACAGTGGTATCTAAAAAGTTTATGGAGTCAACATTGTCGCAGTCTGGAAACCACGATTCCCCTCATTCCCTCCCTACAACAGGAGTTTCTTTGGTGGGCAGAGACATGTCACCAGAACATGGGACAGTCTTTCACTCTACCCCCTGCCAACCAAACCCTAACTACAGACACATCAGACTATGCATGGGGGGCCCACCTGGCAGGGAGATGCATTCAGGGCATATGGAGCCCAAACTAAATGCATCTGCATATCGCCCAGAAAGAGATGTTAGCTGTTCAGAATGCCCTGATAGCCTTCAAGGACTTACTTCATCCAGGAAAATTACTGATAAAGACTGACAACACCACGGTTATGTGGTATATAAACAAGCAGGGGGGTACACATTCCTTCCCCCTTTGCAGACTAGGCATGACATTGTGGGACACAGCCTTGACATACCAAATACATCTTCAAGCTCACTTCCTGCCAGGAAAACAAAACACTCTGGCAGACGACCTAAGCAGAAATCTTATGGACCCTCACGAGTGGAAACTGGATCCACAAATCTTCAGCATAACAGAGAAATGGGAGAGTCCGGGCATAGATCTATTTGCATCTCCCCAGAATTATCAACTGGACGAATTCTGCACAAGGACTTATCAGTCTACGCCTTTCCCCCTCTGCCCCTTCTTCCCAAGGTCTTACTAAAGGTCAGACAGGAAAAAACAAAAATTATCCTAATTGCCCCGGACTGATCTCGCCAGCACTGGTACCCAATTCTAAGGAATATGTCTCAACTCCCTCCTTGGTACTTGCCTCAAACACCTCATCGGTCTCAGCAGAACAATCAAATTCTTCACAATCAGCTCCAAACTCTGAACCTGGCAGCATGGCTGATCATGTAATTGTTCAAACACCTATCAGTAAATTTGTGATGGATGTCATTTTGGAAGCCAGAAGGCCTAGTACTAGAAAATGTTATACTGATAAATGGAAGAGATTCTGTGCTTGGAACCAAGCACAAGGGACTGACGCAGCAAAGCCAAATATTCCTCAGATTTTACAATACTTGACTGAGATGCTTGACTAGGGCCTATCTTTTTCATCTATAAAAATCCATGCCTCTGCCATCTCTGCTCCTTACAACACAGAGCCTCCCATCTTTTCTCATCCTCTGCTAAAACAGTATCTTGGAGGGGCCCTAAATTTAAGGCCTCCTAGATAATCACCAACTCCTGCATGGGACCTCAATTTTGTCTTGGAAAAGCTCACCGTGCCTCCATTTGAACCAGCAGCTACAGCGGATATAAAGTTTTTATCTTGGAAAACAGCTTTCCTTCTGGCAATCACTTCAAGAAGGGTTTCAAAACTACATGCCCTCATGGCTGTGAAGCCTTTTATTACATTTTACCTTCCTTTATGCCTAAGGTGGTATCCAGTGTGGCTCTTAACCAAACCTGCCAACTTTTTGCCAACTTTTTACCCAAATCCACAGAACAAGGGGGAGCAGATTCTGCATTCCTTGGACATGCACAGACTACCAAGATTCTACTTGAACAGGACAAAATCTCAAAGTCTGAGTAGCTACTGATGGCATTCGCTGCAGGATCAGCAGGAAAGGCTATTTCAAAGCAGACTATTTCAAAGTGGATAAGCCACTGCATTTGTTTCTGCCATTTGCATCATGGTAAACCGGTGCCCAAGGGAATCTGGTCACATTCCACCAGGGCTGCATCTACCTCAGCAGCTTTTCTCAGAGGGGTTCCAACCAAAGACATTCTAGAAGCTGCTACTTGGAGCTCTGTTCATACTTTTACAAAGCATGATCACTTGCCTCTCTTCTCTAAGTCTAGGGCAGGCTTTGCCACTGCAGTTCTGCAGGGCCTTATAGCCGCTCCTAATGCTATTTAGTTCCAGCCTCCCATCCATAACTTTGGGATTCTACCCAAATGTAATGACTGCAACAGTGAAACACGAAGAACATAGTACAGTTGTGTACACTTACCATAAATGTAGATGTTAGAGTGTATTCACTGTTGCAGTCCGTGTTACCCACCCACCCCATTTAGGGGGCACCTGACATCTGTAGCAAGTAAAACTAAAGAAACTGGCGTCTGCTGCATGTTTTATACCCCTAACTACCTGACATCATGGAAGAAAGAGCAACCGACGCAGGACCCAAGACTCTGATATTCAGGCCAACAGAGGGCAACCAGCCAGCAGATTACCCAAATGTAATGACTGCAACAGTGAATACACTCTAACATCTACATTTATGGTAAGTGTACACAACTGTACTTTCTTCCCATGTCTTCATGGTCTTTCTCAGAGTTCTTTAGTTTTCTTCTAGTGCTTACTGTTTGATTAGTTGCACTAATTTGCAAATATATAGTACGTTTTCACTTGCTATGACTCTGGTCATGGCTGAAAAGTTTCATGGACCAACCCATCTATCTGGTTAGTACATGAAAAGAACAAAATGATCCTACACTGCTAAAGATTCATGCCTTAGTATTCCATCTACCAAAACATGAAGCAGGAAAGGCATATACCCTCTGCTGTCCCTTTGGGGGGATTGCATTTTGAAGTTCTTGCACAGCTGTATTTCCAGATGACCAGAGAGCCTGTGGTGACCATGCTGATGCCAAAGATTACTTTGTGCATTCATCCTGTCACAGATTGTGAGTACTTGTCACTGGAAATTCTGTTCCTGGGGCCAGCAGATAGTTCATGGAGGGTCCATGTGTCTTTCCAAGCCAAGGATTTTTTTTCTTGTGGGGGGTTCAGAATTAGTATATTTACATGATAGGAGCTTGTCATAGTTGTGGGCACTTGCCATTATAGAGTTTGTTTTGAAACAATTGCCTGCACAGCCCTTGCCAAGCATAATAGAACACCATTTCCCCATCTTGGTGACAGTCGATCAATTACTTAGACGTCAAACTCGTGCTCATTGTACTTGTCTTCTGGTTCTAAAGAATCAAGAGGATCAAAAAGCTACTGTTCTGGAGACTGATAAGGGTACAAGTCCACCCCCTCAACCTGAAAATACACACCATCCTGTGGATAATCTCTACTTTGGGCAATGCTCTCAAACTGAAAAGGAACAGCTTGAGCCCTTGTACTCTTCATACCAGAAGCACCTAGTGGAATTTCTGGGGAGGAAGCATGTAGGGCAGGGGGCTGTCCCACCCTTGGATCCAGCAGTTTGAGATGCCATCAAGGCAGTCTAGAGTCATGCAGGCTGTCCCCCTTCAGCCCCTGAAAAAAAAAAAAAAATGTTCTTTACAAGATGCTACTTTGTTTTATTTGACAGAGTATCTTAGTAAAGATTCCATTGTAGATTTTATAGTTCACTGGCACCTATGCAGGAATGAGTAATCACAACATTTTGCCATCTTCCCGCTGAACAAGAAGTTAGAGTTCTGGATAGGTGTGGAAAGAGTGTACTGTCTGAGCCTTACTGAGCTAAGGGTTTTCAGCTGTTCATATCTTTCCAGTTTCAGGTCTGTCTGATTGGGAAGGTGCTAGGAAAGCTTTGTCCCTCAACCCCATCTCAGGAAAGAGCTGTGTAACTTTAAAGGTTTCCATAATGAGATACCATGTATCGCAGTGCGATTTCCACTGTACTGATGCTTTCGAGAGGGACACTGGTTTAGGTGTTTGCCTGTTTATGATGGCTCTGCCGAGGTAGTCTTCCTGAAAGATCAACTCCACAGCAAGGTCCTTCTAGGATGGGTCTGATCAGTATCTCGTGACAAGGAAGGCCTACTCTGTGTGGAGGTCCCTTGTGATCCCTTTCCTGTGATATCTGCCCTTGTTCTTCTAGGCATGGATAGCACTAAGAGAAAAATATATATTTTTGCTCCCAGTAGAAGAACCCTGAAGTGTCAATCTTGTCATCTTGTACCAACAAAGTCATCCAAGTAGATGACTTTCCCAGTTGCCAGGTTATTCCTGACTCTGATCAGAGGCTGTCTGGCAGAGGGCTTCAGTACATTTGCCTCCAAATGGAAAATGTGCACAAGGAAACATTGTATTCTAGATGTGACCACCTCTGCTCACAACCTGGCATGTAATTTTCTCCAGAAAAAGATTATCAGGTGGATCAGTCTGTTTCAGTGGAACTCTTCAGGCAGGCATAAATTGTAAAACAAAGCCTGTTTCAGTGTCAAAGGAGGGGTGAGTTTTACTGTGTTTTCCTGTTCCCAAAAGAGATTGATGAACGAATGTCTTGTACTTCCGCTTCAACCAGCCACATCCGTCCACTTTGTGTTTGTTCACTTTGCAAGAGGATCCTGCTTTTATTTGAGGTCTCCTGGATGATGACTGTTGCCTTTTTGGCACATCAGCCTTTGGGGTCCACAAGGAAACTCCTTGGTAGGCCTCATTTCCAGTGCAGTGTTGCTTTATGGGCTTTCTTCTACACCCAGTGTCTTCTTCAAGGGGTTGCCATAGTTGATGAATCTTTGCAAAAGGAGGGTCCCCTGGTGTTCTATTATCTGGAAGACTGGCTTCTTTTAAACCTTTCCAGATGCACTGTGGAGATGGCCCTCCTTTTTCCTTTAGATGGCATTCACTAGGCAGGGCTAAAATTTATAAGGAATTATCTATGTTCCCTTCTCTCAAAAGGTCTTTTATTCCTGCTGTTGAGGGCCAATGACCTCGTGGTCCTGGTATATTTGAGTTTGGTACAATGTAGAGTCCCATCCTGGATTATCTGTACTTGCTGGACTTAATATTAGGTGTAGTCTTCATAGTGCAACTTGTACATGGGAAGACATGCATGTTGCAGTTTGACTGTAAGGTGTCAGTGGCTTCAGAAGCACTTCACACTGTTGGCTTTACTGTGGTGGTTGCTTTTCACCATATCCTGGTGTTGAGGATAATCCCTACCAGTTTTCTGATGAGTTTGCCTTTTTTGAAGTAGAACCAGTTGGAGTATGCTTTAAATGCAGATTGAGGAGACCACTATGGCTCCCCCAAAGAAGGAAATTCCACATCAGCATTTTGAGCTCAGATCTCTGAAGGTCATGCGTCTCCTCCTCTGGTCAGACAAGCAGTCAGTTGTGTGAAAACCTAATGAGCAAGGGAGCACAAACTCGTATCTGTTGTACAAGTAAGTAATTCCCATCTGGATTTGGAGAGGTCATCACACACTAGTTTACATCCCAGGGGAAGTTAATAAACTTGTGAACTGACGGATGTTGGCCTTAAAATCTGAGACTGTGCTTAGTCAAAACATTTCAGAAATAGTGATCTGTTGATATTTTTACCACTTTGAAGATTGCAGTGCTCCCGTTCTGCTGCACTCTGTAGGGAAAGGGGAAGGTAGCCCTGAAAGTATTCTGTGTGCCATGACACAGAAGGTCCATGAACTTGGTTCTGCCATTCCCACTGATTCTGTATCTCATTATAAAGTTGAATGAAGAAGGAGCAAAGCTCACTTCTGTTACCCTAAAGTTCCCTACTGTATAAGAAACTTTTTCTACCTCAGGGCTTTTCTTCCTCTTCTTGTATATCCTTGACCCTGTTGGAGTTGCTTTCTGGAGTCCGAAATGAGTGATATTACTAAGAAGATTCTACTGTGCAGGCTTAAGCCTCCAAGTGGAGATGGGTCTTAGTTTTTGTGGATCCATGACACCCCAATCAGTTTGCATATAGATGAAATTGATATATTTGAAGCATCTGTTTGATTTAGGCAGTTATTTCATGGAACAAATGTGTCTTGTGACTTCTGGAGGGCAAAATTGTGGGCCATTTCCAGCTAATCAAACAGTTTGAGTGCTAACCTCTGGGATCTTTTGAATCTATCCCCCAAAGTACAATTTAAATTTCAAGGTTGATATGTTTGTCAGGCTGCCTTTTTGGAATTGCTAGTTTGGTGGTATTGGTCTTGAGTTCAAAAAACTATTTCTGGTTGCCATCCTGTCATGCCACCAGATTTTTTCCCTTGCAGCTGATCATCAACTGCTGACTAGAGCCTCCCTTCTTTAGTGAGTCTACCCACCTATTTTTTCAGACCTATTCAAGACCTGTTCATAGGGCAGGATCATAAGAGTTGCACGGCAACTGAGCTGCAAGACCATTTTTGCTTTGCCTGTTATTTCAAGGAGGGCCAGGCCAGAAATACCACAGTTGAATTTGTAAGTAACTATCCAGTTGTCTAGCTCTTTATTTAAAGGTAGACAGTGTCACACTGCTTGATTTGGAAAGGGACTTTGTTCCAGAGAAGGTGTAGGTGCTGCTTCATCTCACTCTTCCAGTTCTTATTTGTTTGGAGTAGATTTATGTTTCTGGTTCTAGTGTTAGCTGGACTATTGATTTATTTTATTTTTTATTTAAACATCTTTTTTTAAATTGTATCTTTTGTAGGCGCACATACCTTAATGGAAAACAAACCATATTAACATTTTTTCATTTGCATACATTATACAAGCACTTATGCTTTTTTTATAACAGCTGTAATTTAGGCCAGTCCAATATTACTTAAATTGCTAAATTCCTGCCTTCCCTTAAACTTCACTATTCATAAACGTTCTGAGTGTATTGTTTCCACATATTCCATGTATTTCTGTGCTTTTTTTCTCATTCCCTTTTCTAAAGGGCCTACTTCCAGTTTTTCTATTGCTTTTACAATACTGAGTACTTCTAATATAGTTGGTTTAGATTTTGATTTCCATTTTCTAGTAATTACTTTTTTTGGCAGCCAGTACAAATAGCTTAACGAGGCCTGCCTTGTCTCTATGCAGTTCATCTCATGTGTCCCGGCTCAAAAGATTGATATCCTTAGTTAAACGGTCATTTGCTGTCCCAATATTTCTGACTGTACTCTGTAAGGAATTTTTAAAATCTGCCAAGTCATTGCACTCCCAAAAAGCTTGTTCCCGATTTATCTCTGTCTTCTGTCATATCTCCATAATTTTCTGTCTACTTGAAAAAAATCTTTGAACCCTGCTTGGAGTATAAAAATACCTATATAAACAAATATAAAGCAACTAGAGGAAAGAGGACTCCCCTGCCTGGTTCCTGTGTTCAAACACAGCTCATCAGAGAGGAGGCCTCCCACTTCCTAATTAACTACATCTCATTCTGTTATTTCTACCCTTTTTTTAAACTTTGGGCAGGATTCACGATGGCTTGCATGGAGTCTGAGTAGTGTAAGACTCCATGCAGCCACCGCTATCCAGGAACAGCCTGTATGTGCATGTAAGAGGGCACCTAAAACTGCTCTTACACGGACAGGGCGTGGATATGCTAATTACCTCACTTGCAGCCGAAAGGCATGCAAATGAGGTAATTTCCTGATTCAGGAAGCAGAAACCTGCCCGTGTAAGAGCAGTGTTATCTGCAGAAATGTACTCTGTTGATAACTACCGTTTTGCAAATAACACAATGAAGCCTTGCCAGCTCCAAATAAAGGTTGCAAATGTCCCAGGCAGCATGCCAATGGCCAAATATGTGGCCACTGGCAACGTACCCCAATGCAAAAATAAAATAAAAATGTTTGGTTTTTTTTTTTTGGCTATGTTTAAATGTAGCGCCGCGCAAACAGAAATATAAAAATTGTAAACCCACAGCTACCATGATTCCCATATCTGGCATTTGACGCAGCTGTACCAGACATTTGCCAATGGGGACATCCCACATGGTCACTTGGTGGGGGATGCTGGCTACGCACTGGAGCCGTGGCTGATGACACCCATCAGAAATGCACACACACCTGAACAAGAACGCCATAATGGGGCACACGCACAAACACGAAATGTAATCGAGCGTGTGTTTGGGCTGCTCAAGTCACGGTTCTGGTGCCTGGACACATCTGGTGGAGCCTTGCAGTACTCACCAACTACATGTACCCAAATTGTCATGGTATGTGCTATGCTACATAATATGATTCTGTGAAAACAGCTGCAGCAGGACCAGCATAGGGCTGGGCCAAACAGCCCCCCACCATTGCCAAGCCAATCACAGGCAGTGTGTGACTGAGGAGGAACAACCTGAGCCTGCCCCAGTAGGCAGAAGGAGGGCGTGCCCAGTATGCCTTGGCCTAGACAGAGGCAATGCATAGCACATACACTGGCTCAGTAGGAACCCTGGAAATGATACCTCTCTCTGACTCACACATATAGTGAAAGGGGTGCCTAAGTTGACACAACCTGCTTTCAAACATGTACAGGGAGTGTAGTATGTGCATCCAACATAGACAGCCCTGCAGCACCACCTGAGGCATGATTGCCATGTGTTAAGCAATGTAACACCATGTAGTATATGCAAACTTGATGACCCTGACTAACATCCTACCCTCACAAAGCATGATGCCACAATATGAAGACAAGATGATCAATTACAATAATTGGCTTAAGTATTGCTGTTAGTCAAAGTGGATCCAATGCGTGTCATCCTGGGATGACATACTGAGCAAGACACTATGCTCCACCTGCTAGGGATGGCGTGCACCTATCACTCCTGGCCTTTTGGATACTGGCAAAGGCTGTTGTCACCCCCACAGTGCCTTGAATAGGTAAGGCTCAAAACACAAACCCACCTCCATAGGTATCACAAGGGATAAGAACCTAGACGTAATGCTTCCCAATGCCAGAAGTCTAAACTGCAAGATGCATGCAGTCCAAACTCTCCTTAGCATGGAGAATGTTGATATCTGTTGTTATCTGTTCTGTAACAAACCTGGGTCAAGGCTCACAAGAGCACCCTAACACTACCAGGTTACACCTCATACCATGCTTTACAGCCCCAAAACATGGAACAAACTACAAAAGGAGGGTGACTATCAATAATTGTCAAGGATAACCACACCCCCAGGTTGGTACCACAACAAGAAGCAGCATGGACTATCCACGGGCAAGTAACAGCGGCTAAAACTGCCTCCCAGTTTGTAGCCTGCTACAGACCACCCTCCTAACTCCAGGAACTGCACTTGGCCTACTTCGGAACACATGAAAATATTAAGTTCTCTCCAAACAACATTATATTGGGCGACTGAAAATACTCAAAAATAGACTGGGAGCATTATTCTAGCTGCAACACCCTAGGCCAAAGGTTCCTAGAATTAATAAACCGAAATGCTCAGGAACAACTTACCACTCCCACAAGAGGGGTAAGCATACTGGATGTGATAATAGGCAACATGGGTACTCTATGCCCAGATGAGAAGTGTATCCCTCGCTGGTAAGATCAGACCATAGAGTAATCACACTGGATATTCACATCCTGACCCCAGTCCCTGGGCAGAAAACCACAGTGAAAAACATGTGTAAAGCAAATGTTGCACTCCTCCAAACTGATGTGGAATCCATTAAAGGCCTTGTGCCTGTGGTAAATATGGGCCACACCTCAGAACCCTTTAAATGCATTCTATGAACACTTTCAGGAATGCATGGATTATGCAATCCCAAATAAAACCAAGACCCAATTCCATACACGCAGGCATCTGGCCTGGTGGACCCCAGCCATTGCCAAACCATGCAAGAGAAGGAGGAAGCTACTACATGACAGAGCAAAACCCAAAAAGGGAAGCAATCTCTGATCAGTATTATGGCAAAAAACTATGGCCACACAAAATCCACTAAGGCCAGCTACAACATGTTGAATATGGGAATCCTGCCCCATGTACACGGACAACCCCCCCCCCCCCAAGAAATACAAATATATGTGAGAGATGCAACTATTTATCCAAACTGGAGGCCGAGCTCTCTCAACTCAGTACTGGCAAAACCAGTCAGGAGGAGAAGGTAACCACACACACACACCACAAACCCAGTCTCACATAGACCTATCACAACTGCAAACCAAAGACAAACACACAAAAACATTCCCAGAGGCTCTAATTAAAAACCCAACAAATCAACAGAGGCCTCCAAAGCAGACACCCAAGCAACCACTACCTCAAAACATAGCACATGCAACACAGTTCACAAAGTGGGAGGGTGGCCTAATGGTTAAGGTGTTTGCCTTGCAAACATAAGGTGCAGGGTTTGAGTCTCACAAGGAACAATTGGCTAGGCTTAAAATGGCTTGCAAGGGCAGTTAGCTTAGTACGAACCTATGAACTGGAATTATTTTGGGCTTTCCCATATGGTCTAGCAGTTAGGATTCCTTGCATTTCACCCAGACATCCTGGGTTTGACTCCTGGTATGGCAATGGGTTGCATTTTAAGGGAGGTTGGCCTAATGGTTAAGGTGTTTGCCTTACAAACACAAGGTGCAGGGTTTGAGTCTCACAAGGGATGATTGGATAGGCTTAATATGGCTCGCAAGAGCAGTTAGCTTAGTTCTAATCTAATCTAAAAAGTCAGTGTGCCAAACAGTCACAGCCCTTAAGGACAAACAACATGCCTGATACACTTGTAATAGGTGACTCCATAGTCAGACACACTGATGTCCTGCTCACCAGACTGAACAAGGAAAAGGTTACAGTAAGCTGCCTGTTGGCCGCTACAATCCGCCACATAACACAAGCACGCAGGTCACTCCAAAGCAAGTACAAATATGACTCTGTCATTGTCCATGCTGGTGTAAATGACCTGAGACGTACCTCCCTGGACTACATGAAAAGAGACCTAGAGGAGCTCTCTGATTATGTAGCCGAGGCCGGTATGACCCTGACCCTGAGCAGCATCTTACCCTCACCAAGAATGATGCCACAGTACAAACACAGAATGATCAGCTTTAACAATTGGCTCAATTACTGGTGTCATTCCAGGGGGATCCAATGTCTGTCTGCTTGGGATGACATGCTTGACGAGCCACGCTGCTTTGCCAGGGATGGCTTGCACCTGTCACCCCTGGGCTTCTGGATATTGGCTAAGGCTCTTGCCACCTCCGTAGTGCCTTTTTTAGGCAAGGCTCAAAAGACCAAACCATCTCCCTAGAAAACATAAGTGGAACAAAAATAAGGGTAATGCTGCTCAACGCCAGAAGTCTAAACCTCAGTATGCACACTCTCGAGGCCCTCCTCAGTATGGAGAACATCGATGTCTGTGCAGTGACGGAAACCTGTTTCAAGGCTCCTGAGAGCACCCCAGCACTACCAGGTTATACCTAATATCATGCTTTTCGGTCCCAAAACCTGGACCAAATCACAAAAGTAGGGGGAGTATCCATATTCAAAGATATCCACACCTCCAGGTTACTTGCTGACAACGCATGAAGCATCGGAGACCATCCATGTGCAACTAACCGTAGGCCAAACTGCTGTACAGTTTGTAGCATGCTACAGACCACCCTCTCAAACCCAGGAACCCCACTCAGCCTTCCTGAAGACACTGGAGAGTATGAATGCCTCTCCAAATACCAAACAAGGTACTCACAAATGACCACATAGGTGGTAATCCATTACGTACGGAAGAAGTAATTAGGGACCTAGGGATACAAGTGGACAGTAACCTCTCGTGACACTCACATTGCCAAGGTGGCTAGGAAGACCACCTATATTGGCCACCTTATGAAAGGATTCACATCTACATCAAGAGAGGTCATTGTGCCCCTATACTCTTCTCTTGTCAGGCCCATAATTGAGTACAATGCCCCATTTGGGATGTACCTTACCCGACACCTGCAGCAGTTAGAAAGACCCCAAAAGTACCTCACCAAGAGGATAAAGTGTCTCAAATTTGTCATATGCTGCCCGGCTGAAGAAACCCCAGCTGTAGTCAGTCACATACTGCCTACTCGGAGGCGATGTATGCCCGATGTACAAGGCCATGTCCAATCCAGAATTAGTGGACATGCTCCACCTCAGAAAATCCAAATCCATCAGAGCCGTGAGAGATTTCAACCTCAACACATAAATAAATAGGATGTGCTGGAGGGACAGATTCATAACCCAGAGGCTCCCTACACTCTGGAACAGAATCCCAGTCCATGTTAGGCAGAGCCTCTCACTGACTCTCTTCAAGAGGAATCTTGACAAGTGGATGGGAAATCGTAGATTTACACTGGGGGGTCATCACTGTGTCATGTCTACACAGAGGCACAGTAAAGTAAACTGGGGGGTCATCACTGTGTCATGTCTACACAGAGGCACAGTAAAGTAAACTCTAAATGGGCATAATATTCACAATGCAAGGGGTGGCGAAAGCCACACACACTCTGGCTAGGCTTATAAATGCCCTAGGGCAGATAGCCTGGTATGAACCTATGAAGATACAAATTGTACAGGACACTAAGGATAATCACAAGGCTTTCTTAACTGATGGTAGGAACCTTGGTGGGAATTCACAGATATGCTCTGAATTACTCAAATATTGCAAACAATACACCAAACCCACACACACTGCCAACATCCAACCTGACAGGTTCAGTGCAAACTCCCCCCACCAAAATGCCAAATATCTTTCCCAGCAGAGTGCTGGCCCCCTGACATTGCAGATGCTGAGGTAACAGCCAGCATCTTCAAAGCAAAACACACAGCATCAATGGTACGAGATGGTGTCTTGGGCTGCGTCCAACATGAACTCCAAGAAGAATGGAACACCAAATAACACTACTGCTCAATCTCAGCCTTACCACAGGATATGTACCCAAAGAGCAGTGTACAGCAACAGTGGTCCCTCTCCACAAAGGTGGTGCCTGAATGGATACTGCAAACTATCACCCCAGAATCCTGACCAGCTTGGTCTGCAAAGCTATGGAAATGATCATCATGGACCTTAGAAATAAAGATATTGGGGACCTACAAACACTGGACCCTACCCAGTGTGGCTTTAAGGGCAGATCCTGCCCCTTAAACATGTTTGACTCATTTGAAACCATCACCGAGGCCATTGATGAGGGGAATGTGGATTCATCTGGACTTTGCAAAAGCCTTCCATACAATACCCCACGTGTTCATTATAGATAAGCTCACCAGCTTAAATATAAACCCCTATGTCAGTAGATGGGTTGCAAACCAGTTCCAGGACAGAACTGACATGGTCAGATATGCTGCAGCCATGTCGGACTACAAACCAGCTACAACTGGCATCCCACAAGGCTCGGTCCTGGGACCTCCCTTGTTTGGTATATATTTCCCATAGGTACAGGCCAACATGGAAGGACTGTGTCTGAACAAGTTTGCAGATGACTACAAAATGGGCACCATATCTGACCCTCCAGCTGACACAAGCATCCTACAAAAGGGCCACATAGAAACAGACAACTGGTACCAGAGCCATGTCATCAAGCTAAATGCAGAAAGGTGTATAGCCATCCCCTGTGGAAAAATAAGTGCCTACCAATTACCACATAGGTGTTAACCCATTAAGTACTTTAGAAGTAATAAGAGACCTGGGGACACAAGTTGATAGATATCTTGCTTTTGACAACCATGTGGCTGTAGTGGTTACAGAAACATACCATATACCCATCTAATCATGAAGGTATTCACATCTAGATAAGGGGAGGTCATCGTGCCTCTTCAGTCATCCTTCATCAGCCTCACAATTGAGTACAATGGCCCCTGTGGGATGTACCTCAGCAGACACCTTCAGCAACTGGAAAAACCCAAAAGTACCTCACCAGGAGGATCAATGAGCTCTAACAGATGCCATGTGTTTCCTGATTAAACAAACTGCAGCTCCACACAGTGCCATACTGCCTGCCCAGAGGCAATCTGTGCCTGATGTATAAAGCCATGTCCAAGCTGGAATCAATGAACATATGCTGCACCTTGTAAAATCTGAATGCCAGTGAGCTATGCACATGAGACCTGAACCCCAGCACTGACATAAATAGGACATGCTGTAGTGATTGATCCATAACCCAGAAGCTCCCTCCACTCTTGAGTAAACTCCCAGTACAGGTTAGCCAGAGTGTCCCTCATTGACGCTCTCCTCAAGAGGAATCTTGAGTGTATGGGAGATGGTAGGTTTACCCTGGGTATCACTGTTATGTCATGGGTAGACAGAAGCACAGTATACTAATCTTGAAATATGTCATGGCAAACTCCAGTTACAATGTATGTTAAAGGACAAACACACTCTGACTAGCATTAGAAATGGCCTAGGGCACATAGCTAGTGTTTGTCAATGTCCACCCAAGTTGTGGAATACACTACCAATGTTGGACAAGCCTGGTTTAAGTAGTCCATATCTGAACAAAATGCAACATGGTCATATTTGCACAACTGGCCCTTAACCAGTCTGGTGTGCTCACTATGAATATTTAAAGCAGTGATAGGTGTGTGCAATTCTGTGTGTAAGAAATTTCCCTTTTGGCAACTAGAAGAACACACTATATGATGTACATTCCTCTTTCTAAGCACTGATTATGTCAGCACCCTATAAGTATAGCAGGAGAAGGGAAACCTCCCAGTAATGCTAATAGCACGCTCTGCTAATGCGTCTCTCAAGTGTCATAACATAGGTAGGGGTTTGAATCCTACAAATGCCATGTGTTTTTGTCGCACAGTTTATCAATGTGTGTTGGGTATTGCTCTTAATATTGTATGACATATATATTATATCAGTAATGTCAATGCACACATGAGGTATGTGTGTGCCACATAGACATATGTACCTGTGACCTTAAACAGTTCCCATGTGTGCAGCCTCCCTCATGTGATTACATGGAATTTGCATTACGTAACTTTGACTGTGGTTTTCTGTGCAGGGGCTGCGGTTGGTATGTGAATATACAGTGAGAGTAGTCTATGGTGTCATCTTACCAGTGAGGGATACACTTCTGGTCTGGAGCATATAGTCCACATGTTGATGATGATCAGGTGCAGCATGTTTTCCCCTCTTGTGGGAGTGGTAAGTTGTTCCATAGCATTTGAGTGTATGGATTCTAGGAACCTTTCACCTAGGGTGTTGGAGCTACAGTAATGCCCCTAGTCTGTGTGGGTAAATGAAGCTGCCCAATATATTGTTGTTTGAAGACACCTGCATATATTCATGTATTCTTAAGTAGGCCAAGTGGGTTACCTGGGTTTAGGAGGGTGGTCTGTAGCAGGCTATGAACTGGAAGTCCGTTTAACCCACTGTTAGTTGCAAGTGGATAGTCTGTGATGCGTCACGCTGTAGCAACAACCTGGGGGTGTGGGTATAAGTTCATAGGTTCATACTAGGCTATCTGCCCTAGAGCATTTATAAGCCAAGCCAGAGTGTGTTTGGCTTTCACCACCCATTTTAAATTAATGTTGCTATGCCCTTTTTTGAGGGTAGTATACTGTGCCTCTGTCTAACAGTGAGACAGAAGTGATACCTGGGGTAAACCTACGATCCCCCATCCACTCATCAAGATTCCTCTTGAAGAGGGTCAATGAGGGACTCTGCCTAACCTGGACTGGGATTTTATTCCAGAGTGAAGGGAGCCTCTGGGTTATGAATCTGTCCCTTCAGCATGTCCTATTTATGTCAGTGCTGAGGTTCAAGTGTCTCGAGCGCGTAGCTCGATGGGATTTGGATTTTCTGAGGTGCAGTATGTCCATTACTTCCGGGTTGGACATGGCGTTATATGTCTGGCACAGATCGCCTCTGAGCAGGCGGTATGCCACTGAGTATGGAGTTTTGTTAACCGGGCAGCATATGGCATCTGTTTGAGCCCTTTGATCCTCTTGGTGAGGTACTTTTGGGGTCTTTCCAGTTGCTGCAGGTGTCTGGTAAGGTACATCGCAAAAGGGGCATTGTACTCAATTATGGGCCTGATGAGGGATGAGTAAAGAGGCACGATGACCTCCCCTGATCTAGATTTGAATCCCGTCATGATTAGGTGGGCTATATAAAGTTTTTCTAACCACTTTGGCCACGTGGTTGTCAAACGAGAGATTGCTATCAACTTGGGTCCCCATGTTCCTAATTACGTCTTCTGTACTTAATGGATTACCACCTATGTGGTAATTTGTGGGCACTTTGTTTTTGCCAAAGGGGATGACTGTACACTTTGTGGCATTTAGCTTGAGGCCATGGCTCTGGCACCAGTTGTGTGTTTCTATGAGGCCCTTTTGGAGGATGGTTGTGTCAGCTGGAGAGTCGATTATAGCGCCCAGTTTGCAGTCCTCTGCAAACTGTGTCAGCCACAGTCCTTCCGTGTTGGCCTGTACCTCCGAGAAATATATACTGAACAGAAGAGGTCCCAGGACTGAGCCTTGTGGGACGCCACTTTTAACTGGTTTGGAGTCTGACATGGCTCCAGCAATTCTAACCATGTGGGTTCTGTCCTTGAGCCAGTTTGCAACCCATCTAGTGACATAGGGTTTTATGTTTAAGCTGGTGAGCTTATCTATAATGCCCGAGTGGGGTATTGTATCGAAGGCGTTTGCGAGGTCCAGGTAGGCTGTGTGGACCACCTTCCTCTCGTCAATGGCCTTGGTGACTGTTTCAAAGAAGCCGACCAGGTTTAAGAGGCAGGATCTGCCCTTAAAGCCGAACTGGGAAGGATCCAGTGTCTGTAGGTCCGCAATATCTTTATTTATGAGGTCCATGATGATCCTTTCCATAGCTTTGCAGACCAAGCTAGTCAGGCTTATCGGGCGATAGTTTCCAGGATCCGTTGAGGCACCACCTTTGTGTAGAGGGTCCACTGTTGCTGTACGTCACTCTTTGGGTACATATCCTGTGGTAAGGCTGAGATTGAACAGTAGTTTTATGTTTCGGTTTAGCTCATCTTGGAGTTCATGTAGGACGCAGCCCAGGGCACCGTCTGGTCCCATTGATGCTGTGTTTTTTGCTTTGGAGAGGGAGGCTCTTACCTGAGCATCTGAGATGTCTGGGGGGCAGCACTCTGCGGGGATAGATATTTGCCCTTCTGGTGGGGAGGGGGGGGGGGGTTTGCGCTGAACCTGTCAGCTAGGATGTTGGCAATGTCTGTGGGTTTGGTGTATTTTTTGTCATTTTGGACTAATTCTGAGCATATCTGGGAATTCCCACCCCAGGTTCCTAACATAACTAAAGAAAGCCTTGTAATTATCCTTAGTGTGTCCTGTGCAATTTTTCTCTCGAAGCTGGCCTTAGACGATTTTATGAGTGCCCGTAGTATTTTGCCAACACTGATCAGAGATGCCTTCCCTTTTTGGGATTTTGCTCTATCATGTAGTAGCTTCCTCCTTCTATTGTATAGTTTGTTTATGGCTGTGGTCCACCAGACAGGACGTCTGCCTTTGGAGGATTGGGTCTTGTTTTTATTTGGGATCGCATGATCCATGCACTCCTGAAGGTGTTCATAGAATGCGTTTATAAAGGATTCTACAGTCTCTGGGCCGTATATTCCACAGGCCCGAGGGCTTTGAAGGATTCCACCTCTGTTTTGAGGGGTGTAAAATTTGCTGTAGAGAAGTTTTACACTGTGGTTTTCTGGGCAGGGGGTGGGGTCGGGATGTGAATATCCAGTGAGATTAGTTTATGGTCTGATCTTACCAGTGAGGGATACACTTCTGGTCTGGAGCATAAAGTCCCCATGTTGGTGATGATCAGGTCCAGTATGTTTTCCCCTCTTGTAAGAGTGGTAACAAGTTGTTCCATAGCATTTGAGTTTATAAATGCTGGGAACCTTTGAGCTAGGGTGTTGGAGCTAGAGTAATGCTCCCAGTCTATGTTTGGGTAGTTGAAGTCCACCAATATAATGGTGTTTGGAGAGACCTTCATATTTCCCAGTGTTCTCAGGAAGGCCAAGTGGGGTTCATGGGTTTGGGAGGGTGGTCTGTAGCAGGCTATAAACTGGAAGGCAGTTTTACCCACTGTTAGTTGCACATGGATAGTCTCTGATGCTTTGTGCTGTGCCACCAACCTGGAGGTGTGTGCATCTTTGACGAATATTGATACTCCCCCTCCTGTTCTGGTTCAGTGCACGTTTTGGGGCCGACAAGCATGGTATGAGGTATAACCTGGCAGTGCTGGGGTGCTCTCGGGAGCCTTGAACCAGGATTCTGTTACTGCACAGATATTGATGTTCCCCATGCTAAGGACAGTTTCCAGTGCATGCATCTTGAGGTTTACACTGCAGGCATTGAGTAGCATTACTATTAGTTTCTTATCCCTTGTGATACCTATGGAGGTGGGTTTGTCTTTTGAGCCTTGCCTAAAAAAGGCACTATGGGGGTAGCAAGAGCCTTTGCCAATATCCGAAAGCCCAGGGGTGACAGGTGCAAGCCATCCCTAGCAAAGCATCGTGGCTTGTCGAGCCCGTCATCCCAGGCTGACGGGCATTGGATCCCCTTTGAATGACACCGATACTTAAGCCAATTGTTGAAATTGCTCATCTTGTCTTCATATTGTGGCATCATTCCTGGTGAGGGTAAGATGCTACTCAAGGTCAGGGTCATACCAGCCTGGACCACATGCTCCGAGAGCACCTTTGTCTCCATGTAGTCCAGGGAGGTACGTCTCGGGTCATTCACACCAGAATGGACAACGACCAAGTCATATTTGTACTTGCCTTGGAGTGACCTGAGTGCTTGTGTTATGTGGCGGACCCTAGTGCCCGACAAGCAGCTCACCGTGACCTTCTCCTTGTTCAGCCTGGTGAGCAGGATGTCAGTGTGCCTGACTATAGTCACCTATTAGAAGTGTATCAGGTGTGTTTAGCCTTAAGGGCTGTGACTGTTCAGCACACTGGCTTTGTGAGCTACGTGTTACACTTGTTTTGTTTTGGGGTAGCGGTTGCTTGTGTGTCTGCTTTGGAGGTCTCTGCTGCTTAGGCAGATTTTTATTTAGAGCCTCAGAGTATGTTTTTGTCTGTGTGTTTGGTTTGCTGTCATGGTAGGTCTGTGTGACTGGAATTGTAGCGAGTGTGGTTTCCTTCTCCTCGTGACAGGTTTCGCCAGTACTGAGTTGAGAGAGCTTAGCCTCCAGTTTGGCTATATGGTTGCATCTCTCACATGTGTTGGAATTTGTTGGGAGGAGGAGAGGGTTGTCTGTGTACATGAGGCAGTTGTAACATTGCCTCAAGATTCCCAGATTCAGCAGCTGGACCGGAGAGGAGATTGACAACTGACCTTTGGACATGCTAGAATAGTATTGGGAGTTCCTTTATAATTGACAAAAAAAAGGGCCAATGGGGAACAAGGTACTCAAGGGGAGTTTGTGAGGGTGTAGTGCTTTTAATTTGTTAGTGCTGACGTATATAATTGCTTTAGTGAGCAAGTGCCAGGTAACTTAACTGCAATGTGTTACAGGTAATTTAAATGCAAAAATTACAAACAGTAACTTTCTTTCAAGTGAAACAAGGAAATAAGTACAGTAAGCAATGCAGATGTCACTAGGGATCCACAGAAGCGCTGAAAAGCCGCGTTTTAGATGGAATTAGCGTTTCAGGGAAATAAGCAAACAAGCATACAAACAAAGCTACATTCAGCAGGCCTGGGTCTAGTCTATGCTACAGCAAACAAGGTGTACCAATTTCAGTAAGAAACGGTTCAAATATGCAGGCACTATAAGCCTTTAGCCAGAAATTCCCAGCTCAGACAGGCAGAGTCCAGCCTCTTCTCCCACAAGAGTGCAGACCATGAACCTTCTTAATGTAAAACAACTGGCCTGAAGCCCAAGTGCTTAAACCAGAACTAATACACTTTTAGAATAACAGACACTGAGCCCTCAATCAGCAGTTCCCAACTTAGAAGGATGTAAGCTACCCATCCTGCCACCACAGTATCCTTGACATTTGAGTCTCACCCTCCTGTCATAGTTAGTTCCGTGTTTTGGGGCTGTCAAGCATGGTATGAGGTGTAACCTGGTAGTGCTAGGGTGCTCTTAGAAGTCTTGAACCTGTTGTCTATTACTTCACAAATATCAACATTCTCCATGCAGAGTAGAGTTTGGACTGCATGCATCTTGCGGTTTACATGACCGGCATTGAGTATCATTACTTCCATTTTCTTATCCCCTGTGCTACCTATGTAGGTAGCCTTCTGTTTTCAGCCTTACCACCAGAATGCAAAGATGTGCAGACATTACACTATGGTAATTAATAGTGGTGTACAAAACAATACAATGACAATCATACTGTTAATGCATCAGGCATGCTGGGATATACCAGCAATGATATCATTACACTGTACTGTTGACAACATGATAATATTACTACACTTCTATGTAGTCACCCTGAGCATCAGCACCATGTTAACCTGCTCCTGCAGCAATGTTACAGATTGCAGGAGGTGGCACAGTTTCATCATATGCACAGGGTGTGTACTTAGTATGCCTGAGTCTGCCACTGATACAACCAATCAACATGTATGTATGTGTGTGTGTGTTAGTGAGGGACAACAGTACAAGATGGGGCAATGTTGATGTGGTGTGTGCGTGTATGTGTTAGCCCTAGGTGTTAGCATTATGCATGCACACAGTTCCACCTCATGGCTGCCATACACGGGTGTTTGTGGACAGCCACAGACTGTACCTGCCAGGTCATACAGATCATTGTCTCTGGCCACGGACATGGTACCTGTGCCTGGCAGGGGTGCTACGGACAGTATCGGGTACTAAGCCAGACTGGGTACTGTCATCAAAAGCAGTTGGTTGATGACTGGACACATGTCCCTGCTGGGACTGTCCAGAGCCACGTGCACGTGGTCTCCTAGGGCGGTCTGATGACAGCACAGACCCAGCATTGCTGGGGCTGGTACTGGCACTATGGGAGCGGCTGCGGGTTTGTTGTCGTCCGCGACGGCTGCCAGCTGCTGATGTTGCTGGCATATGTCCACGTAGATGCCGCAACCGTCCTGCATTGCCCTGGCTCATGGACATGTAGTTGTGGAATAGATCTAATGTGTCCCCCCAACGTCTGTAAATAACCTCTGTGAAATTACGGATGGCAGCCGCAACGTCACACACAGTGTCTTTCATAGCAGTGCAATGTGCTCTAATCTCCCTCGGACCCTGTCTGGTGTACCGTTCCATACGTGTCTGTGCCTGCATTACAGCCCAGAACATAGCTAGGGTTGAAAGACCTCTGTAGGCACGTCTGACAGGGGCAGTACGACCACGGATGCTCCCATGAGAACCCCTGGACATCTGCCTGTGTGGTACCATGTCAGGACTCTGGCCATGGCTGCTGTGAGGGGATGCATGTGCCACTGATACCACAGTACCCTGGTCAATGCCCACTGTATGCTGTCTCTCACCTAAGGACATTGGTGACAATGGATGTATTGGCAGGATGACTGTGTGCATTGATGGGGTTGATTGCTGTGTACTGTCGATTGGCTGGCTGTCCAACAACAGACCCTGTCACACCTCCTTGTGCCATTACACATGTATCATCATTATCACTATCCCCAGCAGTGGATTCAGCTTCCCTGCTGCACACCACCAGAGCAACACCAGAAACTGAGAGGAAGACAGGAAACGGTTTACAATGTTACCACAGATGCTCATGGGCACATGCGCTCATGGGCACATGGGCACATGCACACTCCTCAGTACATGAGATACAAACACACAGACACAAACACACCTGCAATCCAACACATAGCAATACTGTGAGGGTATTATTACTATTATTATCATTAGTATTAAAAGTATTGTTATTACACACTCACCAGCATGGATTGGCTGCCTTGCTGTGACACCAGAGGGACCTGCACAAATAAGACATTTATTGTCAGTGGGCACAACTGTGCCATTGATACTGTGAGTATGATGCAGTACAGTAGTACAACAGTTGGCTTTCACAGGTCTACTGCTGATATTGAGAATATCAATCTTGCACAATAATTTCCAGGATAACCGCTACAAACACAGTACACATCTCACACATGCATAAACTACCAGTGTAGAGAACAGTCCACTATAGATATGGCATGTTACCTGCACGCTCCATGTCCACATGCTGGGTGGCTCCAGCCTCCATCATTACACATGCTGGGTGGCTCCAGCCTCCATCATTACACATGTCTGCGGATGTTGGTGGGCTGGAGCCACAACACTTAGGAGGAGCTCCTCCAGTCTGGTGAGGGGGGGGGGGTGTATAGCTGCCCCACCACCTGTGGCAAGCTGTTGCCTGTGTCAGACGCACGCTGACAGACATTTCTAATTAAATCACTGCAGTGATGGCGTACCTGCTCATATGTCCGGTTATGCATGCCTATGTCATTTACCCGACGGACAAGGTCTTGCCACAGTGCAGCCCTCTCCTGTTGGTTCTGGCTGGTGCGGGAAAAGTGTGTGGCAAAATCCCGCACCAGGCTCTGGTGTATCTCCTCTTCCTCTGCAGCCGAGTACGAGAGGTTGTGCTGGTGCACCATCTCCCTGGAAGGAAAAGAAAAATATGTGAGCAAGTAATATGGCACACAATACTCTACTGTAGTGATATCACTGAACTGCCATATATAGCATCTGTCTATTGGGGGATACACATGTAAATGACCACATATCAGTGCTCAGCCAACAACTGTGTGACAGTGCCTGGCACACTCCATACAACAAACTAGTATACACCAGCAGTCGGCACACTGAGGTCCAATGCACAACCTCACACTGGGGGTTTGTATCAAGGTAATGGATAGGGAACATTGTCAACCCATGCAATGCATGCAATGCACAGTTAAAATTTCAATGGTAATGCACCCTAATCTTTGTGGCCATACCCCTACCTACACCGCAGTCACATACAGGGAACCACAGCACAACGTATGGCAATGTAGTATGTTTGTATCCCAATACCGGACTCATCTTTCTCTGGCCTCACACTAAGGACACACACTACCATGACAGACAGTCATGCTGAGCAATCACACCATTACAGACCTTGCACACAGTCAGTGGCACACTCATTCCACCTCACATAGTTGGTATTGCAATGAGTACATGTGTGTGCATTGTGTCATAGGTAGGTAGTATGCTATTGGCCCTGGGCCTACAGCAGCATACTGTTAGGCTACCCTGCCCCTTGGGACACATGTAATGTGATTGTACTTGCTCCTGTCAAACAGTTACACAGGGTGACTCATATGGCATATTACCTATCTGCATAACATTGAACAGGGGTATGTCTGACATCTACTAATGAGGAGCCTTGCTTCTTAATGCTGGGTGGTTTACTCCAGGGTATGGCTTATTTGTGGGTAGGAACCTGTACCTCCACCATGTGCTCTTTACTGCGGTGCCAAGGATGACAGACCTAGGTCATTTAGGCTGGGGATATTGTGAGGTGTTACAATGGTTGTTGGACAACTGTTATGGGTGTGACTTAACTATGTATATCCAGCAATGGTAACCTCTGTGTAGGTAGTATGAAAGGCACTCTATCTGTGGTTTTGTCAGTCACTCTGCATAGGTAATGTGTTTGAGGGCATTATCACTGTTTGTTAGGTATGATTGTGTCCTTCTCCCTTTCTGTAGTTGTCATGGGAGGTACATACCGTGTATGACATTGTGAGGTGTAGAGGGGTACAGTGACCTACATTTCCCTAGCTGACACCATTTGTGCTGACACGTACCATGTACAGGGATTACAAGACTAGTGTGCCACTGTGAATATCAAAGGGGAGGCTATTGTACACTTGTTTCCCATGTTTCCTTCTGACATATCCAGTAGTAGGCAGGCAACCACCTATGTGGTGGTTAGTGGTGAAAGTGTTTTGGAATGGGGTATGGTACTCCACTATCCACACTGGTGTTCAGTCCATGCCTTTGTCACCAGGCACCTGTTGCAATACATCTGCACACATGTGCCTCTCTCTGTGTGTGTGTGTGTGTGTGTGTGTGTGTGTGTGTGTGTGTGTGTGTGTGTGTGTGTGTGTGTGTGTGTGTGTGTGTATGTATATGTGTGTGTGTGTGTGTATGTATATGTGTGTGTGTGTGTATGTATATGTGTGTGTATGTATGTATATATATATATATATATATATATATATATATATATATATATATATATATATATATATATATATATATATATATATATAAAATGAGCGGGATATTCATATACATACATATCTCTAGACATTCATATCTGTCTGTGTGTGTATCTATATACATCTATATATGTATGTGTCTATTACATATATATGTATTTACATATTCTTTCTATATGTCTATCTATTTATACATCCCTCTGTCTATATACATATATAAATATACATATATATTTTTTTATTTACACATACGAATACACACACTAACGTACTGCTAAACATCCATTACTGTACAACCTACATTGTACGTTGCACTACAACCTACATTGATATGTGCACATAGCAACCTTCAAATACATATGTATGTCCAGCCTTCACTAACAGTTGCAGTATGTCCCCTGCCCTATGCACATCTTCATATACATATATACATATATATATATATATATATATATATATATATATATATATATATATATATATATATATATATATATATATACTTGGTGGCCTGCTGATGGTTAGCTTGATGGTTTTTATTTTTTTCTTTTGGTGTCTCTGTCTCTCTCTCTGTCTCTCTCTCTGTCTCTTCCTCCGGTTGTTCTATTGCATGTGTGGACTGGGAGTACAGGCTGCTTTTGTAGGTATCTGCACATGTGCATGTGATGGCCTCTGCACCAATTGTTAGCCAGCATTTGCTAATTGCATGCAGCCTGCTGTGTGGTAATTGCAGTTCTCACTGTGATTTCAGGACAGTGCTATAAAATGTTAGGTTAGGTAGGCGTAGCCCTTTCAGATTTTCAAGGTGGGGACCATGCTGGTATGCTGTGGACACTGTTCTGTGAGTGTAAAGGTTGGTATGTCTCTCATATTTAAGGCTGTGTTGTAGGCAATGAAATGCATGTTGTACTGACACCTGACTATTGCTTCCTCCAGTTCATTCTTCTCAGTGTGTATGTTAACTGACGCCTAATAATACTAATACTGTTTAAATGGGAGTATGTGCTTTCCTATGGACTTGTGGATTAACTGGTATACAGCAGTGGCTCTTGCAATTTGTTGCTATGGCTTCACTGTTTAACCTTTACATTCACTCCTTGAAGGACTGCTAGGTGTCTTTACTGGAATGTGTTGCTATGGCTTTCCTATTTTCCATTTACATTCACTCCTTGTAATGCTTGCTATATTTCTTTCAGCAGCAATTCCTTGTATGTTTGGTGGTACTGCATGCAGTCTGGTCTGGCCAAGGTGTGGGGCTTGACACCTACAAGGGTATTTTATTTTGCTGCTGAGCAGTAGTGGGGCCTTGTACTTTTACTAACAGTTATGGATAGCAGGCACATGCAGCACTTGTAAACTGCTATACTGCCCTTATTTTATTAGTTGGCTACATACTTTGATATTTCTGGGTTGTACTCCTACATGAGGGTGTGCTTGTGGAAGCAATTCTACAGCTATTCACAGAGTGTGTGACAGCAGACAGAATGATATGCCTGTGAGTTTGTGACACTTGCAGGCCTCAGATACTCTCAGGTGTATCTTTTATCAGCTTCAGGGAATGGTACATATCAGTGGGATACACCAGTGATATATTTCAGATATTCTGCAGTTGTGACTGTGGGGTATTTTGAGCATATGTATTACTACACCATTTCTGACATGCAAGTAGTGCATACTTTCAGTAATTGACAGTTGCCATTATACTTTCAGTAATTGACAGTTACCATTACGTGGGATTCCACACCTTTCTGCCTACTGTTAGTACATTTCACAGGGAGTCAGTGGGGCACAGTTAACATTTGTTTTCAAATCAGGAACATCCCTGTACATCAGTCACAGTTGCGAGGTCTGGCCTCTTACCTATTCAAATATGGCAGTGTTTATCCTGCTCTGATAGTGTGTGTGGTTTGCAATGTGCTACTGTCACATTATTACCTACTAGCTAACTACTTGCATGGCTGTTTCTCCTCACACTAATGTTATGCAAATCCACAAGAATTGCCAGTAAAGATACAAGAAAAGCTTTGTGCAATAGCCTTCCTATATTCCCTTTACATTCAGTCCTACTATTTCATGATATATTGCTTTCAGCACAAAGTTCTTGTATATCAGTCATGCCTTAGTGGTAAGTCATGAAGACTAGTGTTTCCAAGGTCCTGGGTTCAAGACTGACAGAGGAATTTTATTTTGCTGCTGAGCAGACTACAGGCCTTGTCATTCAGAGTGACTAAGGCACTATTAAGCAGTTGTAAGCGGGGTTAGTGCTGGTTTGCGCAGAGCTCACGCATGCGCACTGTTGCTTAGCTTTGCGCGCACACGCTTAGCTAAGCGCACACCCGCTGACTACTGCTTAAAAGTGCTTACTCTCGTGCACAGCCGCGCTAATTTCTTTGAAAGAAAAGAAAATGGGGAGATAAAGTGGTGAAAAAGGGGGCACAAAGAGGGTAGGACAGTAGGAAAACAAGCTCGGGATTTGCAGGAAGGATGTAGGAAAGGCCCATAGCTGCCCATTTCTTTATCAGCAACAGCTGTGCATATCTGTGTAATTTGGTGTGAAATTTGAAACCTTCCACCCCTGAGAGAAGGCTCTGAGGACAACAAAATGTTGTACAGCCAATTGTAATTACCAGTTCACATGTCCAGCAGACATGTCTGCAAAATGAGCAGCTATGTATGGGGCGTAATTTTTTTGTGGGAACAGACTGCCCTTTTACCTAAAAAAAAAAAAAAAAAAAAAAAAAAGATTGGAATGTGAGGTACTGGAAGTAGGTATATTTGGGGAGGTAGGTAAGGGAGGTTAACAGACAAGACAAACAAGATGCATACAGGGGCGGAGTATGACACGTTGGGGGGGGAACACAATTGACGGGGACGGATGTTTGGATATCGCAAGCCCATGAGCCCCACAGATGGCAACAGTGGAACTGAAATCCCCACCCATGGGCAGTTGCCACTGTGCCTTCACTGCCCAGGACGGGGCTGTGCTGGCGGCTGTGTAGGACGGGCAGCAGACACACCGTGAGTTGCGCCACCCCTGCCTCAAGCTGACGTAGGGGTTCAAGCACAGAATGCCTGATCTCGCTACGCACCACAGACCGGACACTTTGGAGGGTGAGTAGACTGTCTCCTCTGGCCATGCTTGCAGAGGGGGGACGAGCCCCGTTCCCTGCATCGCTTCCACCCGATGGTGGCACAGAGCCACCAGAGGAGGTTCCGGCCTGGGCACTAGTGCCAGGTGCACTCGCCAGCTGAGGTGGGAGAGGTGGGTCCGCTGGAACTCGCCTTCCCTGTTCTATGTTTAGCAATATTTTATGACATTTTGGGTTAGTAACAAACAATACCATTCAAAATTAGTTGTAACAGCATGCATCAGTATTCCCATTAACCAAACACCCATGAATTCCAAACACTGAACAGCAAGCATAACACATGCATATTTTGAACAACAGTACACAATCCAACAGCATGCAGGGTTGATTGATGACAACAGGCCATCAGGTTTGGATATGTGAACAGGGCACATGCATCAACGTACGTGCAAATATGTTTGAACCAACAGGACAAATGTCCATAGGAATTAATTGTGAATACAAATACCCAGTTTGTTGTGGAATGGCATTATTTGTGAATATATGGTAGGGTGAAGAAATATTTAATTAACTTCAACTACCTATACATATGCTGTACATTTCTAGTAGCTGCCGATATATATACCCTACAGGTCTTAGAACGGTTTCCTATATGTGACCTTAGGAATGTTGGTGATGGGACTGTTACTGCTACATTAATATACATTGCATTTTTATTCATACACGTTCATATCTGGCTGTGTTCAGGTACAGCATCCTGCTACATTTGATTTATATGGCTCTAGACAACTGTGGATGTTCATTATTTCATACAACCATACTATCTCCATATTGCAAGGGTACAGCAACATATCCAAATTGTGTGACAGACACATTCCAGCTTCAGTACTTTATTACAAACATTTCACTGTTTGGTTGTGGCTGTCTCATTCATTTCATTATGTATTGACTGCAGTATACTTTATTCAAGTGTTATAACAGCTTTCTTGGTCGATTCATACCTCTTTCTCACACTCTCACTTGTTTTATTTTTACAATTCAAGATGGTACTTAATTCTAGGCGTTATTAACATGTCTTACTTGGTTACAACAATGCTTTCCAACAGACTCACTTGTTTCATATGGCAGATTTTAAATGGGGATGTATTTGACACATATCTATTGTCTTTAGCTTGTTTACCACTAATTTTCAGGCTGCAGCAGGTTATCTGATATTACAATACAGGTGGAAAATCTCTATTTCAGACTTGTTTAATTTTTATTTCTGGATTGCAGGCTGCATCACTTATCTAATCATACAGTACTAGCAGAATCTTTCTTCTACTGTTATTTGAACTTGATTAATATGTAACTACACTGAACTCTTTTACAAGCTGTCTCACTTAAATTGTATAACAATTACTAACCTGCCTGGTGGCGCAACCGCTCCAGCCTATCACCATAGGCTCGCCAATTCGCAGAACGTACACCTGCAGCTGTAATGAAGTAATATTGGAACATACATCTCCATAATATCAGCTAGGATAATTTCTTACATACGTAATTACATGGATACTTGCTCAGTAGTGGGGCGTTGGGCATTTGCCGGGCCTCCTGGATCCAAAGGTTTAGTTGGTCCTGCTTTCATCTCTTCAGGTCCGCACGGTGGTGACGGACCTGTTCACCAGTCTTTGGTATGCCTGTGGCACTGGTGAGATCATGTGCCAACCGGTTCCACGCCTCTGCCTTGTACGCTCCCCACAGAACCTGGCCCTGCATGAGTTGAGCCTCATGATCGTGGACTAGGAGCCAAACCATATATTTGGACTCCTCAACACCCCACCTCTGTGCTCGGAAGCGACTGCCCTCTCCTACACCTGCCATCCTGACTGCAAATAGGTTCCAGAATCAGTTATGCTGTTTATTCCCACCTATGGGGCTTATATATGCCGTTTTTCCCACACTTGTCTGTGATTGGCTATTTTGGAAATGTATCAGCTTAAAAAAACCTGCTTTGTCATGCTTCTATTTCCATTCATTCCTATATATATGCTAATACTGCATTTTTCAGTACAGCTGTCATGGCTTAGTGGTTCAGTACTTTTGACTATGATGCACAGTATCCTGGGTTCGAGCCTGGGCATTGCTTTTTTTTATTTATTTTACTACTGTCTAGACAGGCTAGGAGGTGTGTCTGTGTAAAGGCGGCTTTGATACAGGTTGCTCAACGTTGCCTGCCAGTAAGCCGGTTGGCGAGCTGCGCGGCTCCGCACAAATGGGTTACGCTGGTTAACGCGTTATTTGGCTATGAGCACGCATATTACACTATGAGAAATGTTGCTCAACTACGGGCACACAGTTTCAGCGTGTTAAAGTGCTGCTCAACTCCGGGCAGTCATACTCGGCTTGTTAGAGCGCTGCTCAGCTATGGGCACTTATAAAAAAATTTTTTTTATTGTCAGATTTCTTCAAAAATACATGGCCCATTTCATTACATTTTACTTAAATTATAGTTTTTTATATATATATATATATATATATATATATATATATATATATATATATTTGTATGTCAGGGGATTGTTTCGTGCTTATTTCACTAAAAATAGAAAATGATGTTGGGGCTCGAACCGTGACTACCTCCTCTTTGGCCAATGTCTCTACCGCTACGCTATTGCTACTTGGCTTAATTTACATATTTAGATCTTATGTTTTTCCAATGACTGCTAACTGTGGCTGAGCGAAGGGCACACCCGCGCAAACGAGCCCAATTACGGGCAAACATTTTTGAAACTATAAAAAAAATATTAAACTGTTGATTTTTACGTTTTACATTGCAGTTGGGTTTATAGTCTGTGGGGGCATGTGTGCTGTTGTGTTTCTTGACATTTCCGTGGACTTGCTTGTGGGAGTTTCCTTTTGGGACTGTATTCTTCTGGGGGCGAGTCCCTTTGCAGGACCCGCCGTGCGGACACGCCCCCTACTTTCCTACACGGACCGTGTTAGCCTAGGGTGTGGTTCAGCATGCCCTCATGAATATGCATGGCATGCTGACCTCACACTGTTTAACTGCAGCCTCCGTGTAAGACTTGCTAACTCTTACACGGAGGTTTCTTGAATCCTGCCCTTTATTTTCATTTTATCTCGCTCACTGGCTATTCCCTCTAAAGAAATTTCTACCTTCCATAATAGCGTTTGAGTAATTTCCACTACCCATTTCTTAAATTACTCTTTTTAATCAGTAGATGGGAAAGTGCCAGTGCCTCATTTTTATATTGCTTTTTATCAGTGCATAACCTGAAATAGCTATTGGATGTGTCTGAGCTTTCAGTAAAATGTACATGATGTCCTTCATGGATGCATCTGCAGTCATAACAACCGGGGTTGTCCTGTCGTCAGGCAGCCCTTCAGTCGGCCGGATTCCAAAGTCCGGGTCCGGCTTCGGCTGATGTCGCACTTCACCCGACGTCATCTCTGTTGGTCTTCGGGTATATAAGCATCAGCCGACGCCATTTTCTTCAGTCTTTCTTGCCGCGTGGCGCCCGAAGCAGAAGCTGTTCGCAAGTGCCGGTCGGTCGGATCCAGAGATTACTTCTACCGAATACTACTTCGAAGACTTCTAAAGCTAAGTACCCCGTTGGGGACTCTTTCTTGCCTCAGCCGATGCCAGAAAAAGTTAATAATCGTTTAACCTGTGGGAAACAAATACCTCATAAAGATTTCCACTCTTACTGCCTGCCCTGTTTAGGCCCAGCCCACGACGTAGCAGCTTGTTCGTCCTGTGCTTCTTTCAACCGAGCGCTTAGACGTCGGTCAGAGTTTGCAGAACAGTTTTTCGGTTCTGACTTTGCGTACATTATGCCGTCGGGCCCTCCGGCTTCGCATTCTGCCAAAAGCGCAAAGAAAAGACCGACACTCGCGGTCCAGCGGTTTCGGCGAAACCATGGTTAAGCAAACCCGAGTGTCTCGGTTTCGGCGAAACCGAGAAAACTGATCAAACTACACCTGAAACTATCACTACAACTGAGGTCCCTGCTAACACTCTTGAATCGGCCTCAGAAATTTTACCCACTACGGTGCTTACCACTGACTTATCAGACACCATTCCCTTGGATGTCTCTACCCCAGCACGTGGTGCTGCTAGGCCTCCAGCAGCCATGTCCATTAAGGCCTTCGCCAGGGCTAAAGCAGCCAAGACTACTAAAACAGTGCCTGTTAAACCCCCTTCCACCAGGCCCTCTGCCAGTTCTCAAATGCTTACCTTGGCAGAAGATTTAATTTCATTAATTAGAGGATCTCAATCTCACCCAGACAGGGCCTCTCAGCCCCAGCAAAGAGACCTAGGGCAGAGCCCCTGAGCCAGTGTCCTCTGATGATTCTGCTGATGAATCAGACATAACTGACCAGCCAGAGGCTCCTTTCTCCAATTTTGAAGATTCTGATGCTGAAGAATCCATTCCAGCTGCTTCCCTCCAGAAGAATTCTCCTTTGGGAAACCTTGCATGCCATGCGAGAACAGTTCCAATGGCAGCAACAGGATTTTTCAGACTCCAGGAAAAGACTTAGGACTTTTTTGCACCTACCACAGCACAGGCCCTTAGCTATCCCTCCTGTTCTCTCTGTGGTGGATGATGCTTTCAATGATGCCTGCTCCGCTCCAGATTCTTTACCCCAGCCCCTGCCAAACCAGACAGATTTTACAGGGTGCCAGATACTCATCACCACCTCTACAAGGCCCTCTTGCAGACCCGAAACTATATCCCAGGGTCCCAAGGCAGTAGCGACCATAGCTAAAAACCCTGTTCCTTCTGAAAGGGAAGCAAGGTCATTAGACAGATGGGGTAAAAAGGTTTACACTTCAGCCGCTCTTTCAGCTAGAGCTTTAAATTGTCAGTTTCACATGATACAATACCAAGAGTTTATGCTGGATCAGTTAACTAAAAAGCTAACCACTGATGAATCTCTTGATAAGAATTATGTATTAGAAATGGTAAATAACATACAGCAGGTTAGTAACCATTCTTTAAAATGTGGCTATGATGCACTGGAGGCTTCATTTAGATCAGCCATGACTGGCACAGTAATTAGAAGGCATGCATGGCTAAAGGAGCAAGTTTTACCGGATCATGTTAAATCTAAATTGCTTGATGCTCCTATGGATAAATCAAGTTTGTTTGGTACACCTGCCCAGCAGGTTATGAAGAAAATGGAAGAAAAGGCAAAATCAGTCCAGACAGTTAAAGAATTCTTGCAGGTTCAACCCCCAAGGTTTAGCAGGAACTGGCCTGCCAAAAATTGGTCCTTTCCTGACTCCACAAGACCTCAAAGGGGCAGGAATAGATGTTCCAGAGGCAGAAACCAATCCAGAGGAGGTGCCTACAGAGGACGACAGTGGCAAGGTAACAACAGAGGCACAGAATCAACACCTGCCTCTACATCAACACAGCCACAGTGACTTAAACCTAAATCTGCCAACCAGGGAACAAATAGCAGCTCCTCTAGGCGGAAAGCTAACCTTATTTTCAAAAAACTGGCACCACATAACAAAGGACAAGTGGATTTTACGAACCATAGATCAAGGTTACGGTTCCACTTCCACACTTTACCAGTCAAAGAGGAATGCCAAACCTACCTCCAAATCAAAAAACAGAGGCTCTACAACAGATAATGGAATTAGCAAACATGAGAGCTGTGGAAAAAGTGCCAACAGCAGAGCAAGGAAAGGGTTCTACTCCAGACTATTCCTAGTTCCAAGAAAGGAAAAAGTTGGAGACCAATTCTAGACCTGTCTACCTAAATACTTACATCATTGTCCCAAAATTCAAAATGCTGACCCTACAGCAACTTCTTCCCATGCTGGGCAAGGAGTGTTGGCTGGTAACTCTAGATCTCAAGGAGGCATACCTGCACGTCCCCATTCGACCTATCTGCAGAAGATACCTCAGATTTCTTGCAGGATCAGAGCACTATCAATTCTCAGCATTGCCCTTTGGCTTATCTACTGCGCCCAGAGTATTCACAAAATGCCTGGCATCAGTAATCGCCCATTGCAGACTACAGGGAATTCAAATTTATCCATACCTGGACGACTGTCTGATACAAGGGGACAACAAAAGCAAGCTGACAACAGATTTACAAAGGGTCATTTACTTGCTTCAAGCACTGGGATACACAGTCGATTTACAAAAGTCAAGGCTGATACCATCCCAGACAAGGACTTTCCTGGGAGCGGAATTGGACACAGTAAGACAAATGGCATTCCTAACTACAGAAAAACAAAAAGAACTCCCTCTTTACTTCTTGGGGTACTTCTTGGCACTAACAAATCTGAACAAGTTAACAGCAAGAAAGGTACTGCAGGCCTTGCGTTTCATGGCATCATGCATAATCTTGGTTCCATTTGCCAGACTACATATGAGAAAGCTTCAGTGGTACCTAAAGAATTTATGGTCCCAACACAGACACAGCCTAGAAACGGAAATCCCACTAATACCATGCTTAAAACAGGAGTTCCTATGGTGGGCTCACGCATGCCAGTCAAACCCAGGCCTGCCCTTTCGCAAAGGTCAAGCAAGCCAGACCATCACAACAGATGCTTCAGACCTGGGATGGCGGGCACATATGCTGGACAAATGCGTGCAAGGATTGTGGACACAGGACCAACTTCACCTGCACATCAACCTAAAAGAAATGCTGGCAGTAAAACTGGCAATCCAAAAGTTCAGACCATTTCTCAAGGAAGGCCAGTTGATGATAAGGACAGACAACACCACAGTCATGTGGTACATCAACAAACAGGGAGGCACTCATTCCTACCCCTATGCAGAATGACTTTGGAGCTGTGGACCCTGGCACTCAGCTACAACATCCAGTTACAGGCAATATTTGTACCAGGAAAGAAAACTCTCTAGCAGATATGTTAAGCAGGACTACATCGGATGTCCACGAATGGCAGCTGCACCGGACATCTTCAAGACCATCTCGAAGAAATGGGGAATGCCTCAGATCTATTCGCATCACCTCTCAATCACCAGCTCAAAAAATTCTGCACAAGGACATTCCACCCACTAGCATGGAAAGTGGACTCGCTCTCCTTCAGCTGGAAAGGACTAACAGCATATGCATTCCCACCTCTTCCCTTGATGCACAAAGTATTACTAAAAATCAAGGAGGAGCGTCCAAGGATAATCCTGATAGCTCCAAACTGGCCAAGACAACATTGGTACCCACTGCTGAGGAGCATGTCTCGAACAATATGTGGCCAATACCCTGATGCCTTTGATGCTAACTCAGAACAACTACAGCACCATGCATCCAAACCTAAAAACGTTGCAACTGACTGCATGGAACATCACATAGCAGCTGCTAATCCACAGCTTTCACAAAGAGTTAAAGACTTTATTCTTGAAGCACGCAGACCTTCAACAAGAAGAAACTATGCTGGGAAATGGAAAAGGTTTGTCATTTGGAGCTCAGAAAGAGGTAAAGATGTATCAAACATAGATATGTCCAACATTCTGGAGTATCTGGCCGAACTACTTCATTCAGGCCTGTCCTATTCCTCCATCAAGATTCATGCATCAGCTATTTCAGCAGAATACAGCTTTGATCCACCTGTTTTTTCACACCCTTTGCTCAGGCAGTTCCTCAGAGGAATCAAGAATGTAAAACCTCCAAGGAAACCACCATTACCAGCCTGGGACTTGAACTTTGTGCTAGAAAAATTGACTCTATCACCTTTTGAACCAGCAGCAACAGCAGACCTGCAACACCTGTCATGGAAAACTGCTTTCCTACTGGCAATTACTTCAGCAAGGAGGGTTTCAGAACTACAGGCCTTAATGGCAGTGCAACCCTTTCTAATCTTCCACCAAGATAGAGTGTCCATGAGGACTAACCTACATTTTTGCCTAAGGTGGTATCCAGAGTGTCCCTAAACCAGGCAATCCCCCCACCTACCCTCTTTCCCCACCCCCCAAACAGAGGGAAAGAATACTGCATACCTTGGATGTACATAGACAGCTACGCTACTACTTGGACAGAACAAAAATAGCAGAAAGACTGACCAACTTTTCGTAGCCTATGCAACCGGAAGGGAAGGAAAAGCTATTTCCAAGCAGACAATCTCCAAATGGATAGGAAATTGCATACGATTCTGTTACTCCTTCCATGGAAAGCAAATTCCACAGAACATAAGACCTCATTCTACAAGGGCAACAGCCACTACCACAGCCTTCTTACGAGGAGTGGCTACCAAAGACATTATTGAGGCGGCTACTTGGACCTCCGTGCATACATTTGCCAAGCATTATAATTTACCTCTATATTCCAGATCCCGAGCAGGGTTTGCCACTGCTGTTCTGCAAGGGATCCTAAACCCACCATAATCTACCTTTATCCTCCTCCCCTAGTTGGCTATGGTATTCTACCCAGTTGTTATGACTGCAGATGCATCCATGAAGGACATAGTACAGTTTTGTACCTACCATAAATGTAGATGTCCGAATTGGATAGCATCTGCAGTCAGGATTACCCTCCCTCCTTCCCCTCTGTGGTACTCCTAGGGTGTTTACCCTTCTAATAGCTAGCTAGTGGGGAGACTTCTTTCATGGTGTATTTGTTTGTATTTGTGTACATACATGCTTATTTTTGTGTTTACCTCTATCTTTTGGAAACATTGGCATCTATCCAAAATTTTTAGCCTTCTAGAGGGCTTCTGGCATCTGGGGCAAGAAACACTGAAGAAAATGGCGTCGGCTGATGCTTATATACCCGAAGACCAACAGAGATGACGTCGGGTGAAGTGCGACATCAGCCGAAGCCGGACCCGGACTTTGGAATCCGGCCGACTGAAGGGCTGCCTGACGACAGGACAACCCCGGTTGTTATGACTGCAGATGCTATCCAATTCGGACATCTACATTTATGGTAGGTACAAAACTGTACTTTCCTGTGAAGTCTAATTTCTATTCACTCTAGCCCAGTTATTCTGTGTTGTGGAGTGATATGTTAATTCTGTCAGAGTTACTACTACTGAATTCATGACTTCCATACCAAATTATTTTTATAAATTTCTTCCAAAAGCTACCCTCTAGTTACATTTTCCATTCCAGGTCCCCTTGATATATCCTCACTATTGCAGATCAAATTCTAGTGCCTGCCTAACTAATATTACTTGGTGAAAGATTATTTCTCCAAAAATGTTAAGTTTCCATAAAAATGTTTGGTAGACTATAAATATATGCCATCATAATCCTCCTTTGACAGTAGCCCCTTACTACCACAGATGTCCCATTTTTTTACTCTTCTTTTACTATTGGAGCCCTTCTAATTATCAGTATTACTCTCCCTTTCTTTTCTCACTAATTTTATGATGAATATCCACCCTGATTTTTATCCAATTCACATGCTCATTTCTTTTCAAATGCTTCTCCTGTAGCATTGCTATTTGCAGTCTGTATTTCTTAATATAATTCAATACTTGTCTTTTTGTTTTTACCTGTAAGGCCATTTACATTCCAAGATAATATGCAGACAATATAAATTTCAACAAATAGCTATTCTCACCTGTTATGCATGACATGTTTTCAGTGTGTATTTCCTACTTTTGTCTTGCGTACATATTATTTGGTGGGCTGATATTTATAGTTTGCTCCAATTTCCATGTCACATTTTAATGCACTTCGCTTTAATGTAATCCTTCAAGCAAAAAACTATTTTCAGTACATCCCTGTCAACTTGGAACAAATGCACAAAACTGTGTACATTTTCAACAAATAAGTTTAACCCTCTAGACAAACAGCTGTCCCAAACTGACAGCTGCATCACAGGCATTAATCTGGCATGGGTAACCTTAATTTTAGATTCAAAACGCATGTTAGTCTATAAGTCATACTTGCACCGATTGCTGGCTGTCCCCCTACTGTTCCTGTCCCATATGTGAAAAATGGCTCGTCTCCTTTCAGAAAAAATTAAATTATAGCCCTAAAAAAAGTGTACAGGCTACTGTTAAATGTGTATTGTTCTATTTAATGCATTAAAATATTAAGGCTGCTTGGAATGCTACTATCTCTTATTCACTTCCCATAATTTCAAACTCTTTTTTTTACTCTCCGAACTAATTGCCATTGTACCTCTAAATTTTGCATTTTTCTTAGGAAAGAATGCTCAGAACTCTCAAGATTAATTGCTTGTACGTGCAAGACGGCTAATCTCCATGTAAATAGATGGATGGATGAGGGAATCTTTATAAATTTCATTCAAAATACAATATACAGAATTCCCATATTTAACTTCCTTCAGCTACAGAACTTTCCCACTTTTAGCATTAATAGAAAACAAAACAAGCCAGTATTCTGTACATGCAAGAAGCTTAGCATTGTTTACACCTTTCATAATTCTTATTTTCCAAGCCTGTTTGCATACAAAAATGTTTATTACCTAAACTAAGAACCTTTAATGTAGGCATCCTCCCTTGTAATGTAGAATTCAGCTTGTAATCTTTACACCTTCCCCTCAGCAGCCCACAATTGCAGTATTGTATTAAGTTAAACTTGCTTTTCTCTAGCCTTTCTTATTTTGTTTTAGTGTAAAGATTGTTTCTTACAATGAAAAGTATTTGTTAAAGAAAAAAAAAAATGAAAGCATTTGTTTGTTGTAGTCATTGAAAATATCCCCCACATTTAATTTGCCACTGCACGCTACAAAACTGCTTTACAGTATAACATGCAAAATCAAATAAGTACTTGGTTACTACTTTTTTTTCACTTTAGTGTCCTAATCAGTATAAAGTAGGTAAATGCTTTTATAGTCTACCCACATGTTTTTACTTTTTTCTTGCAAAGCCTTATTTCACAAATATGGTTAATACTTTATAGTATCTGATTTTTTTTTTTTTTGTGATTTCAGTGTTACGAGTCTTCCCGATTTATCTCCATATCCCATCAAAAGACTCTGGTCCAAGCTTCTCCTGATTCATCTTTTTTTCCATCTCTAGAGCATTTTCCATTAGTGCAATGGAAATGGCTTCACTTGTAAATCTCTGTGCTTCTCATTCTTCTGACAGTAAAGCTTACCCATTCTGCTTGCTGGCTGACTCATTTTTTCTTGGATAAATTTTATTTCCTCCTTAGCCTGTTCTGCATCTAAAATGTCATTAATCCTCCAGGAAAGTAATATCCCAAAGACAGCTGGATATGGCAGTATGAATCTCATACCTGCTTATAGATTCATGGATTAGTCATCATAATCATCTTCTTTTGGCTGTTCCCATTAAGGGGTCGCCACAGCAGATCATCTGTTTCCATTTCTTCCTGTCCTCTGCATCTAGGCTAATTGCCCTTGTAGGCCATTTTAAGCCTAGCCAATAGCTTGATGTTAGAATTGAGCACTGTTCTTTGTCTAAGGCGAAAACCTTAACCATTATGCCAAACCCACCCACCCTTTACATTTTCTGATTGTTAGGATAAATTTGCTTCTGTTTTGCCTGGTGTACAGTGAATAATCATTTTAAACAAACACTCTGCTGTCTCAAAATTTTAATACTTTTCCTTTGTCCCAGTTTTATGTGGATCAACTTTCTGCTGGTATGATGGAATCTTTTTACTAATATAGGTTTTGGCTGCTTTCTCATGGCTAGGTTTGGAGCATACACTCTGCGTCCTTTTATTAACACATTCTGCTGTGGCACACCAGTCTGGTTGCTTTGTATTTTCATAAAATTGTCTATTTCTTCCAGTTCTCTGGTACAGCAACAATTTTTTTCTCAATGCTTGGTCTTTTAACTCCACAATTTATTGAAACCGTACTTCTTGAGAAGCCTCATACTTAGCCAGCCTTTTTTTCATTTAATGTAGGTTCATAGAAGGTTACTAGGCTAGTGGCTCTAGAGCCCTTACAGTCCCAGCCATATTTATCCAGGTTTGCCACAGTTGTCGTTGGTAGTTGAGCGACGTTCACAGAGATCTGCGGTAATTAATACCAACTGCCTTGGGACATGGGTGCACCCCAGGATTGACTTTGTGGTGACCCATCCATTGATCTAGGTTGTGTCTGAAGAGTGTCGGGGAAGGGGCTCTGTATCACATGAACTGGAAGTAATTCCAGAGAGGTACATCTTCCAGAGACTTATCTCTTCAGCATGATTTGTTCATGTCAGAGGCTAGGTTAAGATCCCTGGAGCGAGTGACCTCATGCAGTTTGATTTTTATGAATGTGTGGCATTTCCATCAGGGCCAGGTTGGAGACTGTCCTGTAAGCCAGGCACAGGTCACCCCATAGCAGCTTTTAGGAGAGAGGATACAGTGACGTCTTTCAGTCTTTCTGTGTAGGATGTTTTGTGTACCCTTCATTTTCTTGAGAAACCTCTCTGGCCTGTCCAGCTGTTGCAGGTGTGTGGTGAGGTGCATGGAAAAGTCTTGTTAATTATTGGTCTGATGAGGGCCGAGTATAATGGAATTATACCATTTTTGGATCTAGATATGATGCCTTTACTTAGATGTGCCACGCAGAAGGATTTCCTTACCATTGTGGATATGTGGTGATCGAAGTTTTGATTCCTATCAACAGGAGTACCCAGATAATGTACTGTGAAGTCTACACTTAAGGGGCTGCTGTCTATAATGTAATTAGAAGGGATGTCAGCTTTCCCAAAAGGAATAATAATAGTAATGCACTTTTTTTGCATTTAGGACTAAACTAAACTTTGGCACCAGTCATTTGTCTGCGTTAACCCTTTCTGCAGTATATTAATTTCCTTGAGGGACTCGTTGATTGCTCTCAATTTGCAGTTGACACCGAACTTTGTCAGCCACAGGCTGCCCACAGTTGCCTGGGCTTCTGAGAAATAATTCCAAACAGTAAAGGGCCCAGCATAGAACCCTCTTGTATGCCACTGATGACTGGTCTTTTTGCTAGAGGTGAAGTCACCCACTTTGACAGTACGTGTCCTGATAGTGAGCCAATTGGCTACCCATCTAGTGATGTAGGGGTTAATTCCCATTTGAGAGTTTTTGTATAGCACCTGAGTGGGGGATTGTCAAATGCCTTGGCTAGGTCAAGGTAAGCAGTATGCATGGTCTTTCCCCTCATCCAAGGCCTTGGTGACTTTTTTTCGAAAAAGTCAACCAGGTTTAACGGGCATAATCTGCCCGTAATGAACACAAACTGGGTTGGGTCCAGAGTTTGGAAATTTCCTATGTCCTTGCTGAGGTTAATAATGATTCTTTCGTTGGCCTTGCAGATGAGGCTAGTCAAGCTTATGGGTCTGTAATTCCCAGGTTGGTTGGTCCCCCTTTGTGCAGCGGGATTACTGTTGATGTCCTCCTATTCATATGTCGCAGTATTCATAACCTGAGGGAGTCCGCCGTCTGCCGCCACCAGACTTGTACATCCAGCCAGTATACAAAATTCTAAAGCTGCTGTAGGGTACATGCGACGTAGCACATAGATCCAGTACTACGTCGGTCAAAGTGACATCTGGTATAATGTAGATGTCAGCATGCACCCATCCTCAAAACTTTTCTGCCACCAGTTAGAATGTCTTTTCTGGTAGTTTGCTCATCAGTGAAGTTGTAGATTCCAATCCAGATAAGTGCCTTGTTGGGTTTTTTCCTTATTTTGTATGCTACTGTTGTGGTTGAGGTTACATGTCAGCTAGGAAGGGCAAGTGTCAGTGTGGAAGGCAAATTCCAGACAGATTCTCAGTCTTTCTCATTTACCTAGGCCCTAACTATGACCATGCTACTTGTTCGATTTTCAAGGCCTTCGTACCAAAGACCTTGCACAATCGTCTAGCTTCCCTCCATCTGAAATTGGAGAACCAGCTCTTTAAGTGCTTGGCACGCGATATGGAAGGTACATCAGGCGAGTCAGAAGGCCAAGAAATCTAGGCCTGACTTACCTGCTGCTGCTCCAATTCTGGATGTCTTTCCCGAGGCCGATGTTGGCTCAGACTGAAAGTCAGTAGGCGATTCTTCCATGGGTACCGGGATGGAGGCCATGAAGACCCTACTAGCATGTCCTCAGGGGATACGTGGGTGTCTGCTATGGATGTTGGGGGGAGGACAGGACCCAGGCTCATTGTTACTGAAGGCCCACGTGGCATTCCTCAAATGGGAAAATGTCCAGAGCAATATTTTAGGGTATAGGCTGACGTCGGGTCCCTCATCCTTCTACTGCATGGATGTCTCACAAAAGAAGCAGCAGAAAACTAAGCATGCTTCTCCTCTTTCCCAAGTACAACCTACAGATTGGCAAGCCTTTTCTCAAGGGCTCTTCAATGCCTTTATGGCCCTGAGAAAATCTACTGGAGACTCTTCTATCTCCTTTTCTGCTGTTTTTCCACAGGAATATTTCAGTTGAGGTCTCTTCTGATGAAGATGACGCATCTGGGGATGAATCATTGGCATACTCTGCCCAGATTTCATCTCCTTTAGGATATACTTCCCCGGAAGAAGAATCAAATGACATAGATTCTTCAGGGAAGGATATTTCCTTTGGGGAAACCATTGTTAAAATGAGGAGTTTTTTTAAATGTGATTGCTTCCAGGTGACAGAAATTCAAAAAGGTATGACCTCCAGCAGATTGATTCCTCTTCTCTATCTGCAGTTCCCTCTGTGCTACCAGCCTTTTTGGATGCCTTTTCAGCAGCTTCCAAGTGCACTGATTTTCCAACTTCCTACCCCTAAAAGGCCAGACAGGTTCTACAAAGTGCCAGAGAATTCCAAATTGCTGTTTGAATGTCCCTCAGCAGATCCTGCTACTATTCAAGTCTGCTGATAAGGCTGCTAAGGTGTTGCTTTCCACTTCCCTTCTTCACTCAGACAAGGAGAGTAAAGTTATGGAGAGGTTGGGGAAGAAAGTTTACGCTTCTGCAACCTTGGCATTTAGAGCCATAAAATACCAGACCCATGTGGCAAAATACTGTTTAGCCCTTCTTTCTGATGCCATTTAAGCTAATTTCAGAGCTTCCAGACTTTCCTACTAAGGTTCAGTTGCCCTCCATTCTGAGCTATTCTGCTAAAGTCGCATGCCTCCACAGCATCATAGCTACATTTAATGGAATGGCATCTGCCAGAGCTGCTGCTTCAGAATCTGTTCTCAGGAGGTACTTCTGGCTCAGACTGCAGCCCTTGCCAGACAATATAAAGGCTACAATTATGGACACAGTCTTTGACAGTAAAACATTGTTTGGTGTTTCTCCAGCAGAATTATTTACAAGAAAAGGGCAAATAGCTACAAGAGCTAAAATACATTGTCCCCAGTTCCCAGATTTCAAAGGAACTACCCTTCTAAAACCTCCTTTATAAGGAAACCCTTTAGAACTCAGTCTTCCAAAGGTAAAAGAGATATTGGGAAGCAATACTCAGGCAAGTCCTCAACATCTCTTGCTTAGAAGCATCCCTTTCTGAGCAAGCCAGGTAGTCTGTGACCACCAACCTTCTTGAAGCCATACCCCTCTTTCCTTAGTCTGTCTTTCTCTCCCTGCTTGGAAACAGATCACCCAGGACTTTTGGGTCCTCTAAATTATCCTTCAAGGATACTTCATGGTGTGGAAGACCCTACCTTCCTTCAGGAGTATTCCACAGCCCCTAAAAGAACAGATGGGTTTCTTTCCCCAAGTCATTTCCAGTCTTCTCTCTCTCTCTCAGGGTACTATTTAGGAGGTGCCATCTTCCCAAATAGGGAAACAGTTTTACTGCAGAATGTTCTGGTTTCCAGGAAAGATGGCCCCTAGAGAACCACCCTAGACTTTTCATACCTAAACACCTTTCACATGCTAGCCTTAAACACACTACTTCCTCTCATCTTTCCTCAGGCCTCATGGTGTCTCTGGACATCAAGGATGCTTACCTCTACATTCCTGTTTATCCTTGCTTCAGGAAGTATCTTCACTTTGCTGTTGCTTCCTCATATTTTCAATTCTCTGCCTTGCCTTTTGGATTATGTATGGCTCCAAGGGTCTTCACAAAATGCTTAGCTCCTATCATAGCCTTTTGCAGAGTAAGGGGTATTCAGATTTTCCCATAACTGAACAATCTCCTCCTCCAGGCTCATTCTGCAGACACCCTTCAAGAGAATCTGCTCTTCATTGTGTCTCTGCTGGAGGATCTAGGATTCACACTCAACTTTTAAAAATCTGCCCTGGTCCCTTCACAAGATCATATTTTTGTAGGATGCAGAATACAAACAGGATGTTGGCTTCCTTACCTCTCCAGAAGATTCTGTCTCTCAATGCCTACTTCCAGGCTGTCTTGCCTTTCCAATCCTGGACTGCCCGGGAGTTTCTCTGCCTCTTTGGCTTTATATGGCATCCACTGTACCCATGCTACCTCTAGCCAAGCTGCATATGAGATTCCAGTGATACCTCAGATCAATATGAATGCAACATGCTCATCCATTGGAGTTTTATTCCCCCTTCTTCCCTGCTTGAAAAAAGAACTGAACTTGTGGATTCAGCAGATTACCTTGAATCAAGGCCTACCCTTACAGCCACACCTTCCCACTTAGGAGCTGTTCACGAACTCTTCAGATATGGGATGGGGGGGAGCAACCCTGACACCCTGGAAGGTTCAAGATGTATGGTCTCCCTTCCAAAAGAGGGAACACGTAAACATAAGAGATGCGAGCCCTCCTTTTCACTCTGCAAATTTTCAAACCTATTCTTCCAGGCACTTTAAAGTGTTTCACAGAACACCACAGTCCTTTGGTATGTAAACAAGTAGGGAGGGACCAAGTCTTCTCCTGTGCAAGGCTGGCTGTCCAAGCCTGGGAGCTAGCCTCTGAGCCAACTCACCCACCAAGCAGTTTACATTCCCTCCACTTAAAATGTTGTGGCAAACACATTTGAGCAGGTCCATGATTCAATCCCATGAATGGATGTTACACAGGGATGTGTTTCTGGACATTGTCCATCACTGGGGGGTATGCCTTTGGTAGACCCGGGTAGATCTTTGTCTCTCCTATGAACAGACAACTTCTAAAGTTTTGCACCAGAGTTTCCCATCCTCTGGCATGGAAGGTGGATACCCTATCTTTCACTTGGAAGGGGATGTTTCTCTATGCATTACCCCCTTCCCACTTCTCCAAAAAGTCTTGGGAACATCCAACAGAAGCAACCAAAAATTTTGGTGGTGACCCCCTTTTGGCCAAGACAGCATTGGTTCCCCCTTGTGCATTTAGCCAAGGGCAATCATCACAAGTTACCCCACTGAGTGGACCTACGCACACAGGAAAAGGGGATCTCTAATAATCAACAGATGTCAACCCTGCAACTGACTGTGGGTCATAGGGTTTTGATCCATTTCAGACCACTTTTCTCTAGGAACATGCTGTAAAGTTCTGCAGGAGGCCAGAAAACCCAGTATTAGGAAATCCTACATTTTCAAATTGAAAAGGTTTTCCATCTGGTGTCTTTTTAAAGACCTACAACCACTGCTGGTGGATGTTCAAGTGGTTTTGTCTTACCTGTGTTAATTATTGGAGAGCCGCAGTGGTGGTGCTGCGATAGCGTTGTCACCTCACAGTAAGACACTGACCGGTTCAACTCTCAGCTAGAGCGTCTTCTGCTTGGAGACGTGTGAATGGGCGTACCTTCGTTGAAGGTGGAGTATTAGGGCTGGCAACTCAGCACGTAAAAATCAACTGCCAATCATTAGCGGACCAGAGTTCCGCTGTGGTGACCCCTAACAGGGAAAAGCCGAAAGACGCAATATTGTCATACTATTCAGTAAAAGCTCATCTTTCAGCAATCTCTGCCTTTCTGCCTATGATTCCTCCCTTGGCTTCAAGGTTGGAAGTGCAACTTTTCCTAAAAAACGGCTTTCATATCAGACTACCAAAAAAATCAGTTCCTCCTCCTTGGGATCTAACTTTTGTTGTAGAGAAACTTACTTTGGCCCCTTTTGAACCAGCAGGTGGTTCCTCTCTTCTGCATTGCACTTGGAAAACAGTGCTTCTGGTGGCCATCATCTCTGCCAGAAGGGTCTCAGAACTTCAGGCAGTGACTGCCTCTTCCACTTTACTGTGTTCCACAGGGATAGGGTCTCCCCCCTTTATGCCCAAGGTGGTGAATGAGTCAGTCTGTGTGCTCACCTTTTCCCCATCTCCACAGTCCTGTAGTGAGAGGATTTTACACATCTTGGATGTGCATGAATTACTCTCAGTTTTATTATTTCCTATCATCCTAGGACTCTAGACAGGCCCGTTTCCAGGCATGGGAAAATTCTTGCTTCCCCAGTTAAGGCTTGTTCTACTAGAGCTGTGTCCTCTTCTGGTGCTTTCTGCAAAGGTGAAGACACCTTCATATTAGAAGCTGTTGGTTTGATTTGAGCCAGGAATAGTTCTGGTAGTTCATCCTGCTGTGTAGGAATGGAAGGCATTCAGTGCAAGGATTTTGAACATTTTAGCTCAGCAGTATTATCTGCCTCACCTGATTGCTTGGGGTTATTGAGAAATGGTTCTTTCAGAACTTGGAAATACTTTCATCTAAGGTGGATGTGTGTGTAGTGGGGGGTGCAATGAAGGAGAAGGTTGTTGGAGAGACTTCTGCTGCTCTCCTTTTGAGGTGGGCGATTCTTCTAACCCCCACCCTGCATTGCTGCTGTCTTTCTGTCTCTGCCACATCCTTGGGCCGGCTTTTTCACAAATAGCTTCCACTAAATTTATCTGTTTTAGGTTTTGCAAAAGTGCCACTGCTAAGTAGGTTAGCCTGTTCTCCAATCAGTTGTTTTCCTAACCACCCCAGCTAAAGGTTTACCACACCCAAACATGTTGTGTCGTAAGTATTTTTTGGGTTACAGATCTCTGTCTGCATTAATGCAAGTTTTTATTCTTTTCCAAAATTTTATACCCAAAAAATGAGTTTTGGGGGAGACCTTGCTGCATGATTTCATTTTTCTGTCAAGATTTTCACCTCAGTGCAACTTTTATGGGGACTGAATAACTTTTACCAAACCCCCTTCTTCAGCTTACATTAAAAGGACTGTTACGATTGCTACCATTGGTCTTTGTTTTTCAATTTATTCCACTTCTGATTTTTAGTGGCTATCTCTGGCAGAGCATAGTAACTAAGGGGAAAGCTGCCAGCATTTTCAGAAAACAGCAGTCTGCAAGAAAGTGGCCAGACAGAGCTATCCGACAAACTTGATCTAATTTAATGACTGAACTAAAATTACGTTTAACAGGGGAGTGCTAGTAATTCTGTACTGGGACTTGAGCAAGGCTTTTTGGCAGAGTCCCGTGTAGGAAGCTGATAAAGCTGTAAAAAGATAGGGACCGGGGCCAAGACTGAGAAACTGGATTGCTTCATAATTGAATGGTAGGATACAGAAGGTTGTGAGGAAAAGATGGTCTGGAATTACTGAGGTTAATAGTTGGGTAATGCAAAGATGTGTCCTGGGGCCAGTAGTTTTCACGATGTTTTGACTGAGACACGAGCAGAGAATAGGATCAGATGTTCTTCGTCTCCCATTGCTGCAGTCCTTACATATGGGTATTCCGCTGTCCACAATCGGCCCGAATACCAAAGGGCTAGAACCGGCGTCAGTCATCGGCGCCCAAGACTGACGTCAGTACGTGCCAGTACAAATGCGCATGACCGACGCCATAACCTCAGTCTTTCTTGCCGCGTGGTCCTAAGCAGAAGCAGCATTTGCAAGTGCCGTTCGGCGTTCTGGAATTGTCGGTTTTCGAGTTTCAGACCGGAGACCAAGTTGGGCTAAGTACCCCGTTGGGGACACTTTTGTCTTTTTCTTGCCTCAGTATTGACGGATGTCAGAAAAAGTTAATAACTGTATTTCTTGTGGGAAACAGATTCCTCATAGGGATTACCATTCACTCTGCATTCCTTGTTTGGGGCCTGAGCACGACGTTGTTGGGTGTCGCTTTTGTGCTACTTTTAACAAGCGTACTATTAAACGTCGGTTGGACTGTGCTAGGCTGGTGAACGTTGTAATTACAACATGCCGTCGGATTCTCCGATGCCTGGTTCTTCTAAGAAACGCAAAGAAAAGTCTTTGCGGTCCAAACAGGATGAGTCGTCCACTCCGGACGCCGGTTCTGTAGAACCACTGACTACTTCAGCGGCTCCTTCTGAAAGTTTACCTGAGTCTCAAGGGGAGCCTTTGTTACTACAGGAAGTGGCTTCTCCTGTGTTAGGCCAGGCTGAGGGTGCTTCTCTGATGTCAGTGGTTCCCTCCCCTCATAGGGTAGTTAGGCCTCCTCCTTCTCAAAGCAAAGCCCATTCTAAGTCTAAGTCTGCCCCTGCTGGTGCTAGTCCCCAGGGTCCAGCTCCTAGGAAGCACATGTTAAAGATGGCTGAAGATTTGATTTCTTTAATTAGGGGTTCTATGCCCCCCCCCCTGCGAAGAGGCCCAGGGTAGAGACTTGAGTTGGAGGGTTTGGTTCAGTATTCCAATGAGTCAGATTCCTCTGTAGAAGAACTTCAGGATTTCCCTCCCTATTCTGATTCGGAGGCTGAGGACACTACTTCCTCTGCGTCCCCTCCAGAAGATTTTTCTTTCTCTGAGACTTTGCATTCCATGAGGGAACATTTCAAATGGGAGGGCCAGGATTATTCTGATTCTCGTAAAAGGCTAAGAGAATTCTTGTTTTTGCCTCAGCATAGGCCCTTGGCTATTCCCCCTGTACTGGATGTTGTTCAGGATGTATTTTCTGAGGCTGCCCTTAACCCAGATTCTCTGCCTCCTGCCCCGGTTAAACCAGATAGATACTACAGGGTTCCGGAAGCTCACAAGTACTTGAGTCCTAGGGCTGATCCAGAAACTATTACTCAAGGCCCCAAAGGTGTTAGGGCTTCTGTGGTTAGGAATCCAGTTCCTCTGGACAAGGATGCTAGGGCCCTGGATAGGTGGGGTAAAAAACTGTATACCTCTTCTACTTTGGCTATGAGAGCTTTAAATTTGTCAGTTTCATATGCTCAGGTATCAAAATTATTTGCTGGGCCAATTGAAATGTAAAGTAGATTCTTTAGCTGAAGGTATTGAATGTAAGGAGCTTCAGGATTTAGTGCATGCTTCAGACCAAGTTGGTAAGCATTCTTTGCAATGTGGTTTTGATGCTTTACAGGCTTCTTCCAGGGTGGCTGCTACTAGTTCAGTTGTTCGCAGGCATGCCTGGCTTAAAGATCAGACCTTGTCAGAGCATGTTAAGGCTCGAATTATGGATGCTCCTCTACAATCTGATGTTCTTTTTGGTCCTCCAGTAGAATCAGTTTTGAAAAAAAATGGAGGAAAAAGCTAAGTCTATGCAGACAGTTAAGGACTTTTTACAGGTTCAGCCCCCTAAGTTCAGTAGGAATTGGCCTGCTAAGGGATGGTCTTTCCCCTCTTCAGATTATCAATCTAGGGGCAGGTCGAGGCGAGGTATAGGTAGGGCTTCCTCTCAGGGCCCTGTTACTTCTAGGTCTTTGAGTTCTTCTACCCCTTCTGCTGGGGAGGGCAGGGGTCAGTCCTTTCGGAAACAGACCCAATGACCTGTGTCTTCAGCTGCCGGACTCTGCCTTGCTGGCAGCTCCTCTAGGAGGAAAACTGGGACTTTTCAAAAGGAATTGGCATTTGGTTACCCAAGACAAATGGGTATTGGACATAATAAATCGAGGCTACAAATTTTATTTTCACACATTCCCTCCTTTCAAAGGTATGCCGGATGTGCCTCATCAGCAGACTGGAAGCACAGACACAAATTTCTTCTCTGCTTCAGTTGGGAGCAATACAGGAAGTACCTTCTGCAGAAAGAGGCACAGGGTTTTATTCCCGTCTTTTCTTAGTGCCAAAGAAAGGAAATACTTGGAGACCAATTCTGGATTTGTCCATTCTAAACACCTTTCTGGAAATTCCAAAATTCAAGATGTTAACACTGCAACAGCTGTTACCTATGCTGGGCAAAGATCACTGGATGGTGACTCAGGAATGTGAAGATAGGCCTCTGAGATCCAATCAGGCCCAGTTGCAGAAAATTCCTGAGATTTCGGAATGGGAATTTGCATTATCAGTTCTCTGCATTGCCCTTTGGCTTGTCTACTGCGCCCAGGGTATTCACAAAAGTCCTGGCTTCAGTAATAGCTTTTCTCAGACTAACAGGAATTCAAATTTATCCTTATCTGGACGACTGTTTGATTCTGGCTCAAGGCAAGCACGTACTTCTTCAACATCTGCAGTATGTAATGACAGTTTTAAGATGCCTAGGGTATTCTGTGAACGAAATAAAGTCCAGTCTAGTACCCTCACAAGAGATGTGTTTTCTGGGTGTAAGACTGAATACAGCTGCTCAGATGACATTTCTTACCCCGGACAAACAAAGAAATCTTCACCTATACTTCCAACAGCTATCAGTAATGTCCAGGCTGACTGCAAGGACAGTCCTTCAAGCCTTGGGGTTCATGGCATCTTGCATTCTAGTACTTCCCAATGCCAAACTGCATATGAGGAAGCTACAATGGTATCTCAAAAGCGTTTGGACTCAACACAGCCACGATTTGGACACTGTCATTCGAATTCTACCTTGACTTCAGAAAGAATTTCTGTGGTGGGCTCAGGAATGTCACCTAAACAAGGGGCTCTCTGTGACCCAACCAGAGGCAAGTCAGATATTGACGACAGACGCCTCGGAGTCAGCCTGGGGAGCTCATTTCAGAGGAAAATGGATTCAAGACCTTTGGTCCCCAGAGCTACTTCACTTGCATATCAACATGAAAGAGATGCTGGCAGTTCAATTTGCTTTGGAAGGATTCAAGAGCATACTTCAACCAGGACTGGTGTTGATTCGAACAGACAACACAACTGTCATGTGGTACATCAACAAGCAGGGGGGAACTCATTCTTACCCTCTTTGCAGACAAGCAATGCTGTTATGGGAAACTGCTTTGAATCTGCACATCACTCTTCGAGCACAGGTTCTGCCAGGAGCACAAAATTCTTTAGCAGATGTTCTGAGCAGACAGATTGTGGATCCTCACGAATGGAAATTGGACCCTCAGGTATTTCTTCAGTTGACCATGGCTTGGGGAACTCCAGACATAGATCTGTTCGCTTCTCCTCTGGATTTCCAACTGCCACTGTTTTGCACAAGGCTGTTTCATCCAAAAGCCTGGAAAATAGATGCACTATCCTTCAGTTGGAGCAACCTTCACGTGTATGCTTTTCCTCCTTTGCCTCTTCTTCCAAAGGTGCTGTTGAAAGTCAGGAGGGACAAACCTTGCATGATCCTTATAGCACCGGATTGGCCTCGTCAGCATTGGTACCCTCTGTTGAGGAGCTTAATTCATGGAACACCTTGGCCATTACCACAGATTCCTCACTTATTGTCTCAGGAAAACAATCATTTTCTCGATGTCAGGGTGCAATCCCTACACCTGACAGCCTGGCATTCTGTTTTAGAGAAGGAGGGCCTTCAGCTCCCTCAACAAGTTTTGGATGTTATTTTGGAAGCCAGGCGTCCTAGTACTCGAAAAGTTTATGCTGATAAATGGAAGAGATTTTTTCTTTGGAGTTCAGCTAAAGGCTTTGATGTCAAATTGCCTAATTTGAGTTGTACATTGCAATATTTGACTATTTTATTGGACAAGGGTTTGTCCTTCTCTTCTGTAAAAGTGCATGCTGCAGCTATTTCTGCTCACTATGATTATGACCCTCCTTTATTTTCACATCCATTGGTTAAACAGTTTCTTAGAGGGGCAAAGAATATAAGACCCCCACGGAGGGCTCTTACTCCTACCTGGGATCTTAATTTTATTTTGGAAAAGCTGACACTGCCTCCTTTTGAACCTGCAGCTACAGCTGAATTGAAGTTGTTGTCTTGGAAGACTGCTTTTTATTGGCTGTTACTTCTGCTAGAAGGGTATCTGAATTACAGGCCCTCATGGCAGTGGAACCTTTTCTGATTTTTCACAAGGACAGAGTTTCCTTGCGTACTAATCCTACTTTTCTGCCTAAAGTGATTTCTAATGTGGCATTGAACCAATCTATACATTTGCCTACTTTTTATGCTAACCCCCAAAATGAGGGGGAAAAAGTTTTGCATTCTTTGGATGTACATAGGCAGTTAAGGTATTATTTGAGCAGAGCCAAAGAGTTCAGAAGATCTCAACAATTATTTGTTTCGTTTGCTTTGACTTCATGAGGGAAGGCTGTCTCGAAACAAACTATTTCCAAGTGGATTGGCCATTGTATTGCTTTTTGTTACTCTCATCATGGAAAGGATGTTCCATTTGGGATCAGGCCTCATTCTACTAGGGCTACGGCCACCTCTACTGCTTTTTTGAGAGGGGTAGCTACTAAAGACATTCTAGAGGCAGCTACTTGGAGTTCTGTACATACCTTTACAAAGCATTATCATTTACCTCTTTATTCTATGTCTAGGGCTGGGTTTGCCACTGCAATCTTACAGGGCATGTTAGCAGCTCCTAATGCTATTTAGTTGGCCAGCCTCCCTTTTTTCCGTTGCTCTGGGATTCTACCCATATGTAAGGACTGCAGCAATGGGAGACGAAGAACATAGTACAGTTTTGTACCTACCATAAATGTAGATGTTCGAGGATCTCCATTGCTGCAGTCCAATTTTCCCTCCCTCCTTCCCCCTTTTCTTTTTAGGTTGGGGTTTGGGTGGTGTTTTTTGCATTCTGACGTCTGAGGCAAGAAAGACTGAGGTTATGGCGTCGGTCATGCGCATTTGTACTGGCACGTACTGACGTCCGTCTCTGGCGCCGATGACCGACGCCGGTTCTAGCCCTTTGGTATTCGGGCCGATTGTGGACAGCGGAATACCCATATGTAAGGACTGCAGCAATGGAGATCCTCGAACATCTACATTTATGGTAGGTACAAAACTGTACTTTTCTGTGCTGATGACTCAAACACAGTGGAGTTTAACAAAGGAAAAGCTAAACAAGAGGGCAATTAAGTGGCAATTGCAGTTCCCAGCAAACAGATTGAGTGCTCCGCATAGGCTGCAGTAATCATGGCATAAAGTAGCAGCTGCTGATGTAGTGGAGTAGATGGCAACAGAGCAGGGCAAGAAACTGGAGGCATTTCATCACCTCCCTGGAATGCATGATTGGGGTCAGAACAAGAGGACAACTGCAGTGGCAGCAAACAGAAAGCTGAGATCTACCTTGGGGTGACAGTACAGATAGATATCCACCCTTGGATCAGTGAGGCAACACTGGACACGCACCCAGCCTTTCCAGTGGACCCCACTATGTTATGAGTAGTTGGTGGATCCCTGATAATCTGAGTCAGTATTTTCCCCTCCTTTTTGTCGTAGAAGTGTCAAATGTAAATTGGAAAATGATTCATTCTTGACTCGGATAATGATAATCGATTTATCTAGGAGTGTTTGGCTAATTTTTGACTTTTTATTTTCTGCCCACATTAAAAAAAATTTTCTTAACATCTTTATTGCATTCAGCAATAAAAAAATAAAATCCCATTTTAACCAAATCGTAACAGATGTGGTAATTTTATTTGTTAGGATGCTGTTGTCTTCTTGCTGTTGAATACTTGCTTCATGATGCACACACTCTTGGACATTTATAATCTGTACTAACTTAAAATACAAAGTAGCTGGAACAGTCAGCATTTTTGCCTGGTTGTGTCTGTGTGTCTCCATATACAAACATAATTATATATGTACATATAAAAATACAGGTAGATATGCATGCACACATATCCACGCACACCCCATTACCTGACCTTAATGTTGATCTATAGTAATAATTTCAATGTATGAACGGCCAAAAGTTTTTTTTTTTTTTTTTTTTTTTTTTCCCCTGCCACCGACTTAAATGCCAACTCCATATTGCAGCTCCTACCCCTTTGGCAGTTCCCTGGAGTGATCCATGTTAGGAGCATCTCCCAGAACAGTTACTGTACAATAATAACCTCCAGTTTTCATGTACAGGGTCTAGGAGGATGAAGCCATCCAAGCACTGTGCAGTAGGATGGGTCAAGTGAAGTGCTGCCATGCTAAAGTGTGACTTGGAAGTTTTTTTTCTGTAGACCCTATACCCTACCTCTTGCTGACACTGCCTTATACAGGCTTAAGAGGGTAATGAGGCTTAGCTCTTAAGAACATTTCAGTTCCAGGTAGTAGAGCCACCACATTTCCCCAACATTCCTGCAGACTGTGCCCATTAACTGCCTGGAGCCATGACGCCCAACAGGGCTCTGTGAGCAGTGTGCCTTCATCAGCATCTCCCTGTTTGCCAGGATGGGCACGATAATCATCCCAGCCACAAATCAATGTCGGGTCACCTATATCATAGATGGGCTCTTTATTCTTGTATACCACCAAAACAGTCTAATTCCTGGTATAGTTCTATGGTAGCCATTTAGTATCACAAGTCTCTCTTTTTTTTTTTGGGGTGGGCAAAAAAGTTGTCCACCTCGTACATTATTAGAACCACATCTTTAATCATAGGCATTAATCCTGTCCTCCATCTTTTTTTTTGCATTAGTTTACTGTGTTACCTTAAGTATTAGTGAAACCATTGCCAGTTCATATTTTGATACGATACAGTTCTTTCCTTACAAGCATAAACATTTTAAGATATTTGTATTATACAGATGGCCATCTTTGTAGTATTGCCTAAGCTCTCGTATCCCCTTATTCAAATCAGGAATTTTCATCTATAGTCAGGCACACCTTCTGCAACGTATGAAGATTATAAAAAATTCTTGTGGAAGCTTTTCCATGCAAAAATCCTGAACTGCTTTAACTACATGGGTTGACGCTACAGTCCTTTTACATGTTGGCGTATCTACCTCTGTTTCCAATAGTACACTGTTCTAATCTAATCCGTGTCGCTAATTTCTGTTCCTTTAAGTCCTTGACCTCTTTCACTAGCCCCTTTGTCATTGGACTGTCGCCTGTTACCTGCAGTGACTCGAACTATTTTGAGTGCGTCCCCTTTCAGTGATTGTAGCAAGACTTTCATTTTTGTTGTATTGAGCAACCCATTATATTCATCCTGCATAAATATTGCAACACAACCCTCTCCTTTATCTGCTTCTAGGACCTCCAATTAACATTTACTTTTATTGGATTACAGTATTTCACTTGAGCCAACCATGATATTTTGACTATTTTAACATCTTTATTAGATCGTCCTATTTTAAACTGCAGCACTGGTATACTTGCATTAATAAAAAAAAATGTTTCTAATATTTTCTTTTTAACAGTTTTTATTTATTCTGGCATTACAAAAGTTGCTCATTTGTTGCCTTCCCTTAAACCTCTATTTTCCTGAACATTTATTCTGCACGTATTCCCACAAATTCCATTTTAATTTCTATGAAATTTGCTCCTTCCTTTAAGATCCCACCTCCATTAACTCTGGCTCTTTCTGTTGTACATGCGACCCAAAAATGTTTGATTTCATATGCGTTTGTCTTTGATAATTTGAATATATTGTATGTTCAGTTTAATGCATTGATTGCTAGTTTAGTCTGATCCACAGTTATGGAACAGTTAGATCATCTCGCCACCTTGTGATAGCAAGGCAGAAAAAGTAATTCCAGTGGATCACCAGTGCAACGCAGGACACAGTTACTTATGGAAGGTGGGTACACATTTGGGCAATATGAGTGAATTCACAGTTCACCATTAGCACGTCTTTGGAATGTGGAGGAAACAAACTTTCATTGAAAACCTCTTGGATGCAAGGAGGAACTGCAGTCCCCACAAAGCACTCAAGCTGAGAGCTGAACTGGAAAACCAAGCAATGAGAGACAAACTATGCTAATTAGTACAACCCTAAATAGCCTGATTCCAGATATAACAACAGCATATGTTAGAATCCTTGAGATAAAAGTACATGAAGCGTTGAATGTTTCACACTGTGCTGTAGTGTTTAAATGTAAATATCTTACTGAAATAAGAAGGGGAAAGAACCAAAAAGTTTGAGTGGGATAAAAATTCTTACAGCTGAATTGTAGTCTTGCTGTAAGAAATGTTATCAAGTTAGAATAAACATAGAGAAGGAATGGATTAGTAAAAATATTAAGTAATTGAAGCAAAACTGTTACTCGAAAAATAATGATAAAGGTAATCGGATGTAGTTCAGAAAATCTCTGAACTTCCACTTTAATTGTAAAGTGGACGAATCTTAAAACTGGTGTAGTTTCTGTATGTTTAGCTCCTCAGTCGCTGTTCCTTATAGAAGTTTCTGTTACAGGAGTAATTCATGCAGAAACTTTAACATATTATTCCTTCTACTTTTAGTCTATAGCTCCAGTCTGACTAAGGAGGCATGAAGAAATTCATCTTATACCAGTGCTCATGCCAGGAAGCCCTCCTCCTCCCTCGTGATTTTCAGAAATATTTTTGCTTTTCAGAATGTACAGCTACTTGACGGATGCTGATCATCTGAGTGTTATTGGCCTTCAGTTTATAATGTCTATGTACTCATTCCTGAAGTATGTTTTCAGTGTCTCTTTATAGCATTAACTTTGACAATCGTAGGATCTCTTGCTATGGTTGAACATGTTAAGAATTTGTTTTCAGATTTGAGGCGGAAATCTGAAGAACATCTTGGCTGTTGTGACACCTTAGAATTGTCTATGTGCCATAACACTGAAATAATGAAGTTACTGTTGGTGTTTTTCCACTGGTACAGGGGGCTCTGTGCAGACCTTTTAAGTTGTATGGTAAGTCATCCCGGTTGTATTGATGGGTGGCATGGTGGTGCAGCAGATGGCATTGTTGAGCCAAAGCGAGAGGTTCTGTGGCTCTATTTTCATCTGGGGTGCCTTCTGTTTGGAGTCTGCCCATTCTCCCTATGTTTGCATGAGTGGTCTCCCAGGTGTTCTATTTTCTTCCCACACTCCAAAGGCTACAGTAGGTGGACTGGACACTAAATTGTGTGTCTGTTATGGAAGAACTGCAGCAGGGCTAGCCACCTGGTGGTCTGAACCTTGGCTTTAGCTGGTTGTAAAGAGACCCCCCCCCCAAACCCCATGTACAAAATGGAGTTGGGGACAGGTTGAGGATAGATGACTCAAGTTGTTGGTAAATAGTGTTTCTTCTTATTGAAGGTTCAAGAACTTTCCTGATCCAGAATTGGTTTCAAATCTAAGACACCTCTTGGGTATGGGTCTGCAATTTTGTTGAGTCATATTCTGTAGCCATGCTTGCTTTGCATAAGTTGGCAAAATGCCATTTGGCTGAGCTTAGATGATTCTACTGCAGATGCTGATTATCTACTAACCTCATATCACACTAACTTGACCACAAGAGCTCAAATTACAGCTCGTGGGCAAACATTCTTGTACTGCATGTATGCAAGTTGCTCAGTTTGTGAACAATTCTGATTATATATATATATAAAAAAAAGCAATTTCAGCAAGGAGGACCCCCCCCCCCCATGTAGTACACGCACTCCATACATTATTATTCTCACTCTGAAGTAAATATACCTTAGAGAAAGAGCTATCAGTCATGCAATGTAATATCAGTCTTGCTTTTTTCTCTGAGATGCAGTGACTTTGGACCAACTAAACCTTCCCAACGCGTATGTATTTAAAGCTCATGTTACAGAAAGGCAAATAGCAAAATTCCAGGAAAATAAAAAAAAAATAATCTAATGTGTTCCATCAGATGTGGATTGAAGTAGAGAAAGTGAAATTAAGCCACTTGGATTAATTATCTGGTTCCTTCGGAGAGTTCTTCATTTAGCATTAATCTTCTGAAATGAAATTCACATGCTTTTACTCCCCTCAGCAGTCCTTTAGCTGTGGCCATCAGATTTATAAATTTGACAGCCCACTTTCAGGTATCCATCACACTAGCTAGAAAAAAGCAGCTGCAGATCATGTGCAAGTAGCTTTGCAGTTGCCCACCCCTACTGTAAATTTGATCTTTGACACCCCTCCCAGTCTGGTGTTCACTCTACTTAATACAGAGAGAACACTGGGCCAACCCATTTAGGTTCTTGACCTTGAATTTTTCTTCTGCTCCTCCTCCCTTTCTCCTTGCACTTTACTAAAAAAAATTGCGCTTTATTTTGCTTTTGCCTCTTCTTAAAAGTGCTCAATTGTATTTATTCTGCTGCATTTATTACTGCTTGGTAGTAGCCTGATTAAATTGTAACTTCTAAGCCTTTCGGTTTAAGCACTTGAGCTTCAGACCAGTTTTACATTAAGAAGGTTTTTGGTCTGCACTGTTGTGGCAGGACGGGTAGCTCACATCCTTCTAAATTGTGAATTGATGATTGAAGGCTAAGTGTCTGTTGTTCTAAGTGTGTATTAGTTCTGGTTTAAGCACTTGGGCTTCAGGCCAGTTATTTTACATTAAGAATGTTTGTGGTCTGCACTCTTGTGGGAGGAGAGGTTAGATTCTGCCCTTCTGAGCTGGGAATTTCTGTTTAAAGGATTATTGTGCCTGCTTATTTGAACTGTTTCTGAAATTGGTGCACCTTGGTTGCTGTAGCATAGACTAGATTCAGGCATGCTGAATCTAGCTTTGTTTGTATAACTTGAGCACTAATCCAGGCCATCTTTTTTGGAGAAGGTTCCCCTGCACCCTAGTGGCAAAGGTGTGCAGTTAGAACTTTGCTGATTGAAGACTGCTGGAACAGGGCTCAGTTGGTTAATTTGTTTAAATCGGTTTGCTCATTTGCTACTGTTGTATTTTAAAAAAAAAAAAAAAAAAAATGCACTTTATGCATCAACGCTTAGATGGTTAAACTATTCCCAGTGCCGTAAAGTCTACTCTTCAAAATTTCCCTTAGAACTAGCCAGTTTTTTACTTTTAGCACTCAAATCTGTTTCTTTGGGCTCAGCACTTGTTCAGAACTCGTAAGCAGTAAAGCTACAAATTACTACAGCACTCAACTTTCCTTACTTGTCTAGAGGAAAACAGTTTTTAGTACTTAATAAGCACCTATCCAGGCATGTCTAAGGTCAGCTCCCGGTGTTTTCTCCTGTCTACCTGATGAATCTGGGCATCTTGGGGCAATGCAGCAATTCCCTCATGTACACAGACCACCCGCTCCTCCTACCACCCGTGAGCGATGCACTTATATAGCCAAACTTGAAGCAAAGCTCTCTTCACCCAAGACACTGGACTAGACAGTCAAGAGGAGAAGGTAAACATTTGCACCGCACCACACCACACTCATCACATAGTCCATCAAAACCTACACCACCAAAACGCACACATAGCAACACAAAACACACACCTACATTCATGGAGGCTGTCATTAAAAATCTGCTCAAGCAACAGAGACCTCCAAAGCAGAAACGCATGCAACCCCCACCCCCAACACAACCCAAATGAGAGAGAGCCCACAAACTCAGTGTGCCACTCGACCACAGCCCATACGGCGTAACGTACCCAACACTCTAGTCATAGGTGACTCTATAGTCAGGCACACTGATGTTCCACTCACCAGGCTAAACAAGGAGAAAGTTACTGTCAGCTGCCTGTCTGGTGCCAGGATCTGTCACATCACGCACTCATGTCACTCCACAACAAGTACAACTATGACTCATTGTCCATGTTGTGTGAATGACCCGAGATGTACCTCCCTGGACTACATGAAAAGAGACATGGAGGAGCTCTCCGATCTTGTAGTCCAGGCAGGTATGACCCTAGCCCCGAGTAGGATTCTGCCATCGCCCGGAATACCACAGTACAAGGACAAAATGATTGACTTCAACAATTGGCTAAGCTTCTGGTGTCATTCTAAGGAGATTCAGTATCTGTCTGCATGGGATGACATGATCGACAGACCACGATGCTTTGCCAGAGATGGCCTGCACCTGTCGCCCTTGGGATTCTGAATACTGGCTAAGGCTCTTGCCACCCCTATAGTGCTTTTTAGATAAGGTTCAAATGACAAATTCACCACCGTAACAGGTACAAGCAAGCAAAATCTGAGGGTAATGCTACTCAGTGCTAGAAGTCTAAACCTCAAAATGCATTTACTCGAGATACTCCTTAAAATGGAGAACATCGACATCTTTGCAGTGACAGAGACCTGGTTCAAGGCACCAGAGAGCACCCCTGCATTACCAGGCTATAATTCATACCACACCTTTCGGCCACGTAACCTGGACCGAAACACTAAAGGTGGAGGCATGTACATATTCATTAAGGATATCCACACCTCCAGGCTAGTTGCGCAGCATAATGCATCTGAGATTATCCAAGTGCAACTAACTCTGGGCAAGACCGCAATCCAAATTGTGACTTGCTACAGATTTCCCACCATGCCCCAGGATTCCCACTCCATTTCTTGATTCACTGGAAAATATTAGGGTACAACCAAACACCCTAATAATGGGTGATTTCAACTATCCCGCCATTAACTGTGAAAACTACTTGTGTACCAACTCTTGTTTGCTTAACATTTTCTGGATTCGTAAATTCCAGTGCCTTGGATCAACTTATCCATACCCCCACCAGGGGCAGCAATATCCCAGACCTGGTCATTACCAACATGGGCGACTGGTGTTCCACACCAGAGGTCAAGTCATCGTTGGTCAGATCCGACCACAAGCTAATCAGCCTAGACATCCACATCCCGCCCCCATTAGGGGAAACCAACGTAAAAAATGTATCCAAAGGCAACTTCACGCTTAAGACAGAAGTGGCAAACTTCACGACACCCATGCAGACGGACAATAGAGGTACGATTGCTGAATCCTACACAAATGCACTTTATAAGCAGTTACACAAGTGCATGGATCGTGCTATCCCTAACAGAATCAAGATGCTATCATCCAAAAAAAGGAAGCCAATCTGGTGGTCCCCTGCCATAAACTCTACAACAGAAGAAAGAAACTGTTGTAAAATAGTAAAATCCCATGATTGGAAGAACTCCCTGGTCAGCTTCAGTAAGAAGCTGAGATCCCTCATAAAATCCTCCAAAGCTAGTTATGAAAACAAAATCGCCACTGTTTCTAAAGACAGCCGCAAAGCATTCTATAGCTATGTCAAGAATCTCAGTGGCAATACTCAGATCTCATCTGAGTTACAGCACAATGGCACTAAATATACAGAGCCAACTGATATTGCCACCATCCTGGCAGATAGGTTCAGTGCTAACTTTACCTCCGCACCCCCTAAAGGGCCCATCTCAATACTGAAAGAATGCAAAGTTCCTGTACTCACTGCTTCACAGGTAAAAAATACACTCTCCAAAGCCAAGAACACAGCATCTGTGGGACCTGACAACATCCCAGGCTGCATTCTACATGAACTACAGAATGAACTGACACCCCACCTAAGCACCATGTTCAATCATAGCCTAACCTTGGGCTTTGTGCCCACTGAATGGTGCACAGCGACTGTTATCCCACTCCACAAAGGAGGAGCCACCACGGACCCCGGGAACTACCGCCCCATTAGCCTAACAAGCCTAGTCTGCAAGGCCATGGAAAGTATCATCATGGAACTTGTAAACAAAGACACTGGTAATCTCCAAACTTTGGACCCCACCCAGTTTGCATTTGTAAAAGGCAGATCACGTCTCCTAAACCTGATTGACTTCTTTGAAGCAGTCAGCAAAGCCGTAGACTAGGGTAAGGTGGTTCACACAGACTAACTAGATCTTGCCAAGGCTTTTAACACCATCCCCCACTCTTGAATTAGATAAACTCACTAAACTAGGTATTAATCCCTATGTCATAAGATGAGTTGCCAACTGGCTCACTGACAGAACCCACACTGTGAAAGTCGCAGACTCCAAATCCGACTTCAGACCAGTGACAAGTGGAGTACCACAGGGTTCAAACCTGGGTCATTTCCTTTTTGGCATCTCCTTTTCTTAAGTACAGGCTAACACAGAAGGTCTTTGGCTAATGAAGTTCACAAATGACTGCAAACTAGGAGCCATAATTGAAACTCCTAATGATGTAGACATCCTACAAAAGGGCCTCACTGAGCTAGATGCCTGGTGTCAAAACCATGGCCTCAAGCTCAGTGCCAAAAAGTGCATTGTCATCCCCTTTGGTAAAAACTCTGTACCCATGAGCTACCACATAGGTGGTGGTCTACTTAATACCGAAAGTGTGATGAGACCTTGGGACACAGGTGGACCGTGATCTCTCCTTTGGTAATCACATCGCCACAGTAGTCAGGAAATCCTTCTACGTGGCACACCTCATCACAAAAGGTTTCTCATCTAGGAAAAAAGAGGTCATTGTTCCCCTCTACACGTCACTCATTAGACCCATTATACAGTACAATGCCCCCTTTTGGTATGTACCTCACAAGACATCAACAACTGGAAAGGGCGCAGAAATACCTCACAAAGAGGATTACCAGCCTCAAACAGATGCTCTACGCAGGCAGTCTTAAAAAAAACTCCAGCTTTATTCCGTCGCATATCGCCTACTCGGAGGTGATCTCTGCCTAACATACAAAGCTGTGTCAAGCCCAGAACTGTTGGACATGCTCCCCTTAAAGAAATCCCAATCCCTCCGAGCTACACACTCTAGGGACCTAAACCTAGTCACCACAATAAATAGAACATGCCGGAGGGGTAGATTCCTGTCCCAGAGACTTCCCATTCTCTGGAACAAACTACCTATGTCAAACAAAGCTCCTCATTAGCACTCTTCAAGAAAAGTCTTGATGATTGACTGGGAAATAAGAAATTCATCCCGCGGATCACCTCTGTGGCTCTGCTCAACAGGGGCACAGGAAAATAATTTTCTTGGGTGGCGAAAGCCAGGGTACCTTTTTGGCTAGGCTTGTATAGGCCCTAGGGCCAATAGCCTAGTACTTGCCTATGAACATTGTCACAACCTGGAATAACATTAATCTTAAGACTCTGGGATTTCATTAAATCTAGGTGCACATCATTCGTTTGTTTGTTTTTTTACTTGGAGTTTCAAGAACTTGAGTGGATTGCTTAGTATTCTAGACTTGCACTGGCAGCTTTATTTTTATTTGGTGGTTAAGGGCTTGTATCTCACTTGGAAGAAGAAAACTCAGCTGTGTCTTGTATGCCCTGCCTATTCTTGCTGTAAGCTCTGCTGAAGGTACTGCTGAATTACCACAGTTATGTGCAGTATCCATGTATTTGTCTGTGTTCTCAGGATGGAGTAGCACTGCCTTACTCCATAAAAAGCAAAATGACTACCAGTGAAGAAAAACTTTCTGGGACATTGCTACGTAGCCTGTTCTTGAATCGCTTATCTGTTGCTACTTGGGGAAAATGAATGTGCCCCCCCCCCCCCCACCCAAAGTGATAATGAGGTGGTATCAGTCAGTCCACAGGCTCGGGTTCCCCTTGCATGTTTGAATTTGTTCAAAAACCTTTTTGGAGTCCCCTTTCTGTAGCATGCTGATTACATAACAGCAAAATATTCAGGAAGAATACCTTTTCACCTTCAAGATAAGGCTTGCCAATTCATGTTTTGTAGAATCTTTCAGTGATGGCATTTTCTCTCTCTCTTAATACATCTTTCTCAGAACTTTCTTCCATTATTTTCCTTTCTTATCCTCCCTATTTTGCCACCCTAAATGTGCACCAAAAACAGATACTGATACTTGGTAAAACGTTCCTGTACACTGCAATACTTGTTCTATATGTGCATAAAATCTGCTTGATTTAAATGTGCCACTGCTGACCTTCACAGTCTTGTAAGGAAGTACTCTTAAGTCCTTCCTTTTCTATCTGTATTCCTGTTTAGCTCCGTTAAGCCCAGCTCATAGTTGAAAGAGGTTTTCGATTTGTTTGCTTATCCGTTTTGCAAACTAGACCATTTGTCTGCCGTCACTACTTAGGAACAGAAGTATTTAAAATTGGGCAAAGGCAGGCTTTCTGCATGTACTTTGCTAGCAAGAGTCATGATGGCCTTTGTAATGCCTTTAATGGACATATTTTGCAAAGTAATAGCATGATGTAAATAGTATCTGTACTGCAGATATTAGCAGGACTTTAATTGCACATACTTGTTTTGTGTACATCCTTACAGTTCTATTGTTGAATCCACTGTTTAAACCTCTTGAAGTCCACTTGCAGAAAGGTACTACTGATTATGCACTTGTCACAACCTTCATCCTGTGTGCAGGAGGAGCTTGTCTACCCTTTGTTTATTCTTCTCCCACCCCTTTTAAGTGCAGCTGCACTGGAGTTTGTATCCTTTTTTGTATAGTTTGTGTAAGGAATTAATTCAGAAGGATTGCGCATCATGCAGGTATTTTATATCATTTTTAGTTTACAGAAAGATTGGCCGGTTAGATGTGAGTGAGTGGTTGAATTCTGAAACACCTTAATCTAGGTAGCCGTTATGCACCATGTAAGGAAGAGGTACCTTTTTTATTTGTTTGCACACCAAGTGATTGTCCACGGTCTGAACTAATTTCAGAAAGTTCTACCAATTTGGCAAATACTTGCATATGTAAACACTGTTGCTTTGCAGAGCACTAGGGTGGATGCATGACATAATTTGTGTAATTTTGCCTCCTTTACCCTCTTGAAAAGGCATGCATTATTTCTGCATTTTGGATGGGTGATTATTATTGATGCATGAACGTAGTTTCCCATGTAAAAAGAACTAAAACTTGTAATTCCTTTGGAGGCTGCACATGTAGTGCAGTCTTGCCACTCCTAATAACCCTAAGCTGCAGATCTAGACTGCTCAAGGTCTTCACCAGGTCACTCTTTTCTGTCAACTTCTTATAAACTTCATAGTTTGTTCATTCTTCAGGCTACTACTCCTATGATTGTATTGACTTTGTAAATCTCTCTTCCTGAATAGGGGGGGAAATGGTCTTTTAACCATATATTTTGACATATGATCAAGGCATTTTTTTTGCAGGTGGGGGGCTACAGCTGAAGCTTTGTAAATTTACATTGGAAGATCTGCTGGAATAGAGCACCGGTAGATAGGTATATTTATTATTTTTTTAAGTAGAAAAAATATTTTCATTTCGGTCTTAGCACAGTAATTGAATATTTGTAGGAAATGTGTGCATCATTCCTTTTGTCAAATGGAAGTCTATATAAAAATGTTTAATTGCATGTTGATTTTAATTTTGTTTACACATAGGAGTTCGCAGTGTGGATCCAAAGACTGGTAAAGAAATTATGTATAACCTAGAAGGACCAATTAACCAGGCAGTATTCCCAGGATTACAGGGTGGACCTCATAACCATGCTATTGCAGGTAAAGTGTCCTCACTGTGTTTTGCTGACTAATGCATGACAGAGTCTGTAAAGGCCTCTGCAGGCTTTTTACATTGGCAGGGATTATTCTTGGCGTATAACATCGTTCCACTTCATTTTGTTTTAACATACTTTTTCATAACCTTGCTGCATGTGGTTAGTGCTTTGTGTACATTTCATTTTAACTGGGGGTAAAATGTCAATGCCAGTCTGGCATGTTTAGTCTGATGTAATAAGGCAATATAAAGAACTGTAAATGAAATGGGAAAACGAATCCAGGCCAACACAGGTTTATTAACAGACGAATGTTTACCTAGGTTTCGTCCACAAGGGACTTCTTCAGAATACTGAAGTCACAATTAAAACCATATATATATGCAACCACAATCAATCCAATTAAACAAAGGTTAATCATCCTTAAAGATATACACACTGTAGCTAAAAACACATACTGTTAAAATGCCTACAATAAATACATAAAATGGTAAAACCCTTGAACATTCTGTTAGGTACTGTGCCACTATACTAACAATAAAAATATGTAAGTAGATTGACAATAAATATATAGTACTAAAAATAAATACAACAACTATGACATGATGAATGTACAAAAATGTAAGTAAAAAAAAAAAAAATATATATATATATATGTGTGTGTGTGTGTGTATATATATATATATATATATATATATATATATATATATATATATATATATATATATATATATAAAGTAATAATGAATCCAAAATAATGTTATTACTACCGCCCTGAAATGTGCTTCAATTTAAGATGGGGCTTAATAGAACTAAATTCATTAATACCGGGATAATTATGTGCGTTTAACCTAAGCTGCCACCTTAATTCATAAACATCCAAGTGAGCATCTGTAATCCTACCTTGGAGGTCAATCTTAACCTGCTGTAAAACACAGAACTTAAAAGAGTGACCAATATTGTCAAGCTAGGGTATTGGTAGTTTTAAGATGTTTCATGTCCAAAAGATGTTCCCTTACCCTGTCCTTAAAGCACCTACTAGTTTTTCCTACATAAAATGCTTCACAGTCCTGACACTTAGCAAGATAAACCACATTATTAGTGTGACAGTCAAAATGACCTGTAACTAAAACAAAACGGTGATTAATGGTGAAACTCTTACCAGTTGTTAAAACGCAAGAGCAAATCTTACATCTACCACATTTTAAAAGTGCCAGTAGGCCTGTTACTGGAAAAACTACTAGGCATTGAACAACGTTCAAACATATCCTTGAACGAAAAATCCTTACGATAGATGAACGTAGGGTTATTGTTGAAATGGTTTTTATTGTGACTTCAGTATTCTGAAGAAGTCCCTTGTGGACGAAACCTAGGTAAACATTCGTCTGTTTGTTTGTTAATAAACCTGTGTTGGTCTGGATTTGTTTTCCTATTTCATTTTTGGTACGCTGTGAAGGTTGGTTCTTGGTTTCGTGAATATAAAGAACTGTTGCAAGTATAAACGGCAAAAAAAAAAAAAAAAAAAAAAAAAAGGTCATATATCTTTTTATAACTGTGGCAACTCAAAAAAAAAAAAAAAAAACTAAGATTAAAATGGGGCTGTGTCTTCTGTAAATCACTGGTAGTTTTCCTTCATGCTTCATTTAGAGCCTATTGGTAGATGGTCCATGCTACTCTTTGGTTGCTCAGCAGTAGGGGATAACAGGTCATGAGTTCAGAAATGTAACATGGTGCTACAGGCTGAATTTCTGTAGAAAAGCAAGAAGGTCCTCTTGCCTGCAGCTATACCTTAATAGGGAAGAGCAGGGTTGTGCAAACATTCACTGGATATAAGGAATTTTTTGAATGGCAGGCAGAAGCAGCAGCATGCTTCTCAGCTGTTACTAGAATCGCATGTTAAAGAAGAGCTGCACTACTGATATGGCTAACTGGAAACCAATGAGATAAATTGAACATGGTGCGAGGTTAAGTATGTGGCAGGATGAAATGCCTACCAAGCTGCTACTCAGCAATACATTGTGATGAGCCATAAATGGTTCATTTATGCTGTTGGTCATTGTTTTTGGCAGAAAAGACTGCTTTGGGGATACCTTTTGGGTGTGTGTTTTGTTTAGTTTCCTGCCATTCGATGCCATCAGTATTTTTTTTTTTTAGAAAATGTGAAGCTGATGTTCTTCGTGTTTCATTGTTGCAGTCATCGCATTTGGGTTATCCCTGCCAGGTTAGCCCTTGGCCAGCCCGAATACCAGAGGCTTAGTATTTCTGCATTGGTTGCTGTCACTTCAGGACTGACGTCAGGTCGTCAGTAGTATGAAGTAAGGCAGCCAACACCATTATATCAGTCTTTCTTGCCGAGGAGCCTGAAGCAGAAGCAGTTCGCACAAGTGCCGGTCGGCCTCTACCTGAATTTCGTCTTCCCAATTGAAGCTGAAATCTTCTAAAGCTAAGTTCCCCATTGGGGGATCCTTTTTTCTTGCACTAACTGATGTCAGAAAAAGTTAACAATTGTCTCGCCTGTGGAAAGCAAATACCACACCGGGACCTTCATTCTTACTGCGTCACTTGCTTGGGCCCAGACCACAACGTCACTTTTGTGCTTTAATGCCGGAACTATACGTCATCGGGCCCTTATTGTAGCTAGATATTTTAGTTTACAGTCCTCTAATTCCGATTTGACTCTGGTAAGCCATCCGACAGCAGATCTTCTGAAAAAATGTAAGGATAAAGACAGAGATGGACCGCACAGGTCCAAACCTACCGAAGGCACTTCATTAAGCTAGTCATCAGTTTTCCGGTCCATAGTGAGGTGCATTCGCAGGCCGTAACTGAGACCATTTTGGAGTCTGGTATGCCGCAAAACTCTTCAACTAAGGATCCTGCGGTAGTCTGTACCTTGGATGGGTCTAGAGCCGCTGAGCAGGTGCCGGCTTCTGAGGAAATACTTCGCACTACCGATTCTCGACACAAACAGACTTTCGCGTCTACTGTTCTTTCGGAAACTACAGAGTTTGTAAGGCCCAGGGTACGAACCACACCCAAGAAACAGACGACCCAGTCTGTCACCTGCTTCCTTGCCTCTGTCTCAAATGCTTAAAATGGTGGAAGACCTTATGCTGATCAGAAGCCAAGCTACCCCTTCCAAAAGAAAGAGATCTGTCCTCAGTAGTTTTGTCTGTCCTCAGTAGTTTTGTCTGTACAGGAGTCTGATGACTCTGATGCATCTGAATATGAAGACATTCAACCCTCTCTGCTTATGAGGATTCTGATGCAGAGGATTCCATTCCTTCAGCTTCTCCACCCGAGGACTTTTCCTTTGGGAAAACCCTTCATACCTTAAGGGAGCATTTCCAATGGGAATGTCAGGACTACTCTGTCTAAAAAGAGACTCGAGAATTCTTAGATCTTCCACAGCACAGACCCCGGCCATTCCCCCAGTCCTTGATGTTGTGGAGGATGTTTTCTTGGAAACTAGTTTGACTCCTGACACCCACCCTCCTGCACCCAGAAAACCTGACTGGTATTAGAGTCCCTGACTCTCACAAATTTCTTTTCAAAGATCCTACTGCTGACCCTGAGGTATTTTATCAAGGGCCTAAAGGAATTAAAGCAACCTCTAATAAGAATCCCACCCCCCTCAGACAGGGATTCCCAAGCACTAGACAGATGGGGTAAAAATGTATGCACCTCTGCTACTTTTGGTATCGGAGCACTAAATTGTCAGTTCCTTATGCTAACATTTCAGCAACATACCATGGAACTCCTCAGACAAAATGCGTCTTCCTTTTCTGATTGTGCAAAATCTAAAGAGTTACAAGAGTTAATGCATTCTACAAGTCAAGTGACTAAGCACACCTTACACTGTGGTTTTGATGCCCTAGAAGCTTCTTGCAGGGCAGCAGTCACCAGTTTTGTCCTTGGAAGGAATACATGGCTTAAGGAACAGCCCTAGCCAGACCATGTTAAATCTAAATTATTGGATGCACCCTTTCACAAAGACAACTTATTTTGCCCTAAGGCAGAGGAGGTATTAAAAAAAAGATGGAAGAAAAAGCTAAATCTGTGCAGACAGTTAAGGATTTCCTACAGATCCAGCCACCCAGGTTCAGCAGGCATTGCCCCTCCAAGCACTGGTCCTTTCCTGCTCCCACCAGGTCAATTCAGCCCAGGCCCCGGGGAGGCAGCCCCTGACCCCCTACCCCCCCCCCCCCCAGACAGCAGCCACAGGGAATGCAGAGATCAAAGCAGTGGACTTCCACCACTTCAAAACCAGGGAAGTGTAAGCCACCCCCTCATGGTAAGAACTCACAATGACTCTCCTCCCCCACCCCTTCCCTCTGCCCACCTGCACTTACCCCTAGGAGTAAAACCCTACTTTTTCGCAAGCACCTGGGCCACCATCACCAATGACCGCTGGGTACTCAACATAGTATCCCAGGGATACAAATTTTCTTTCCACACTCTTCCAACACCAAAGGGGTTCCCAGATCTACCTCCAAACCAGTGGGCAGAGGCGAAAAAGCAAGTACTTTCCCTTCTCTCTCTGAGGGCAATATAGCACGTTCCTGCAGAACAGATAGGCCAAGGTTTCTACTCCAGACTTTTTCTGGTACCAAGAAAAGAGGGCACCTGGCACCCCATCCTTGATCTATCCATTCTAAACACCTTCCTGGTGATACCAAAAATTCAAAATGCTCACCCTCCAGCAACTGCTACCCATGCTCTCCAAGGATGCATGGCTAGCCACCCTAGACCTAAGAGGCCTACCTCCACATTTCTATCAGGGAATCCTGCAGGAAATATCTGTTTCAGGGCAGGATCTCTGCACTTCCCTTTGGCTTATCTACTGCTCCCAGAGTTTTCACAAAATGTGTGGCTCCTGCCATTGCCCTTTGCAGACAAAGGAATATCTAAATTTACCCATACTTAGACGACTGCCTAATTCCGGCAGACAGGAAAAGCTGCTCAAGCACCTGGCGTTTGTAAAGTCCCTACTGACCTCCCTAGCGTACACCAATGAAAATAATTCCAAACTAGTACCCACCCAAAGGATTATATTCCTGGCAGCAAGCCTGGACACAGCATCCCAGCTGGCATTCCTTACACCAGAAAAGCAAACTTACCTGACAGCCTACTTATCTCAACTAAGCCACCAGACCCCAGTTATCTGCAAGGAAAATTCTGCAAGCTCTGGGGTTCATGGCATCTTGTATTCTACTCTTTCCATATGCCAGACTGCATATGAAGAAACTTCAGTGGTATCTAAAAAACCTTTCGTGTCCACACTCTCTCAAGACCTGGAAACTCTTATACCATTGATACTTTGCCTAAGGAAAGATTTTCTTTATGCTCCCACAACAAGGGGCTACCTTTCTCACCACCCCCCGCCGCCTAGACCCTCGCCACAGATGCATCAGATTATGCCTGGGGTGCACAACTGGACAGCAGGTGCATACAGAGCCACTGGAGCCCACAGCAAATCTATCTGCACATCAACCAAAAAGAGATGTTAGCTGTCCGGCACGCATTGACAGCTTTCAGGCCTCTTTTCTCTCTCTCCTGATCAACACAGACACCACCACTGTGATGTGGTATATCAGCAAGCAGGGAGGGACTCACTCCTACCCTCTATGCAGGCTGGCCATGACCCTTTGGCACAGCCTCTGCCATGCAACTCCACCTGTTAGCACAATTCCTGCCAGGTTCTCTAAACTCTGTCAGACCACTTAAGCAGAAATCTTCTGGACTCACACGTGTGGCAGCTAGACACAAGAACCTTCACCCTAATAACTCAGAAATGGGACAGCCTGAAGGTCGACTTCTTTGCCTCCCACACCGACCATCAGCTCAGCAAGTTCTGCATCAGGGAGAATCACTGCATGGCTTGGAAAGTGGATGCCCTGTCCTTCCCCTGGATCAATCTATCGGTCTATGCATTTCCTCCACTACCTCTCATCACCAAGGTACTGCTCAAAATAAGGGAGGAAAAACCAAGGACAATTCTTATTGCTCCAGACTAGCTTCGCCAGCACTGGTACCCACTGCTGCGCAGCCTGTCCCCACTGCTACCATGGCATCTCCCTCAGACCCCAACCCTTCTGACCCAGAGGGAAGGAGAATTCATGCATCCCCAATTGTAGACCCTCATTTTGGCAGCCTGGCATATTCCCTGACCACTGATCAGTCTACCAACCTCAGTAAATAGGTTCTAGATGTTGTATGTGAGGCCAGACACCCTTGCACTAGAAAGTCTTATGCTAACAAATGGAAAAGGTTCTGCACCTCGGTTCAGGCTAAGGGAGCTGGTACTTTACAGCCCTCCCTACCTGTCATCCTGGATTACCTAGCTGACCTGCTACATAGTGGTCTCTCTTTTTTTCTCTCTCAAAATTCATGCCTCTGCTATCTCTGCTCATTTCCACACTGAGCAGCCCCTTTTCTCGCACCCTCTGATCAAACAATTCCTAAGAGGGGCTAGCAACTTGAGGCCACCCAGAAGAGCACCTACCCCAGCTTGGGACCTTAACTTTGTGTTGGAAAAGCTCACCCTGTCCCCCCCCCTTGAACCAGCATCTCACCCTGCCCCCCCCCCCCCTTTGAACCAGCATCTTCAGCAGAGTTAGTTTATCTCCTGGAAGACTGCTTTCTTTCTGGCCATCACTTCAGCCAGATTTTCCAAGCTACAAGCACTCATGGCTGTGGAGCCCTTCATCATCTTCCATGCTGACAGTTTCCCTTAGGACTAACCCTTCATGCCCAAAGTGGTGTCCAGTGTGGCTCTTAACCAATCCATTCATTTGCCGACCTTTTTCCTTAACCCACAAAACAAGGGGGAAAGGATCCTGCACTCTCTAGATGTGCACAGACAGCTCAGATTCTATCTAGACAGGACTAAATAATTCAGAAAGTCTGATCAATTACTGTTAGCTTTGCTGCAGGGGCAGAGGGCAAAGCCATCTCCAATCAAACAATTTCCAAATGGATAACACACTGCATCCCATTTCTGTTACAAGCAACACGGAAAACCTCCCCCTAATGGGGTCAGGACTCACTCCACCACAGCAGCCTCCACCTCTGCAGCTTTCCTCATAGGAGTCCCCACCAGGGGCTTCCTGGAGGCTGCCACCTGGACATCTGTTCACATTTTCACCAAGCATTACGACCTGCCTATCTTCAAGTCCAGGGCAGGCTTTGCCACTGCAGTCTTGCAGGGTATCCTAGCCAGCCCCTAGTCTCCTTGACTGCCTCAACCCTTTTCCTCAGCTTTGGGAATCGACCCAAATGTGATGACTGCAACGAAGAATGTAGTGCAGTTGTGTACACTTACCATAAATGTAGATGTTGGAATGTATTCACTGTTGCAGTCCTGGTTTCCTTCCCTCCATCCATCTTCTTTCTCTCTCTCTCCTTACAAGGAACATTTTGGTATTTACTTTCTGCTGGTAAGGTTCTTCCACCATAACCTGGCTCCCACTTGGGGACTCCTGACAGGGCAAGAAAAACTGATGGTTTGGTGTCTGCTGCCTTACTTTATACTACTGACAACCTGACGTCAGTCCTGAAGTGACAGCAACTGACGCAGAAATACTAAGCCTCTGGTATTCGGGACGACCGAGGGCTACTCCAGCAGGGATAACCCATATGTGATGACTGCAACAATGAATACACTCTAACATCTACATTTACGGTAAGTGTACACAACTGTCCTTTCTTTAATGATGGGTTAGTGTACACATTCTTTTGACTGCTGTTTTTATAACGACTTACTTGCATCTTCATGGTCCTTTGGTTGGGCTCATTCTTTGCAGAATTACTAACTCTTACAAATGAGTGCTACCTAGACCATAGTTGAAAGGGGCGCAACTGTGAATTTAGTATGTGTCACGTCTGATAATCTGCTGCTAAATTTGTTATACACCAGCTCAGTGGTATTCCACACCATGCCTTATGTGACACAAAATGTATACATTTGGCAATATGCTGTCTGTCTGTCGCCGGCTTGTAGCAGTCAGTGTTTTGAAGCAGTCTAGCAGCTTGCCTCATACTTACCGAAGCTGTATATGTTCTTAGTGTTTCACTGTTGCAGTCATTGCATTTGGGTTATCTGCTTGCAGGTAGCATGCAGTCGGCCTGATTAACAAAGTCTTGGGTCCTACGTTGGTGGCTGTCTCTTCTTCCGTGACGTCAGGGGTATAAAACATGCATCCAACGTCATTACTCCAGTCTTTCTTGCCGTGCGGTGCCCGAAGCAGAAGCAGTTCGCAAGTATCGGTCGGCCGACTCCTGAAATTTTCATTTTCGAGTTTCAGAACCAAAGTCTTCAACTAAAAGCTAAGCACCCCATTGGGGAAACTTTTTCTTGCTGTAAACCGATGTTAGTAAAAGTAAATATTTGCATTTCATGTGGAAAGCAAATACCTCATAAAGATTTTCATTTGTACTGTATTCCTTGCCTAGTCCCTGACCATGCATTTCATGTGGAAAGCAAATACCCCATAAAGATTTTCATTTGTACTGTATTCCTTGCCTAGTCCCTGACCATGACTTACCTCGCTGTTAGTTTGTGGTTTAAATAGGGCACAAAACTATCAGTCGTCTGTATATTTGAGCTTTTAAATTTTTTGGTGCTCAGTTCAATTATCCTGATATGTCTAAGGTAAGCCATCCGACTACCAACTTTCCGAAAAAACGCAACAATAAAGACAAGAGACAAGGCTGCCCAGTTCGCCTGTACTCAGTGAGGTGCTTTCGCAGCCCCTGATAACCCGCTACTTCAGATTCACAGGCCTCTACTGAGACCCATTCAGTGTCCGGTATGCCGTGAGATGCTTCAACTGTGGAACCTGCAGATGTCTCTACCTTGGATGGGTCCAGAGCCGCTGTGCAGGCACCGGCTTCTGAGGGTATTTTCAGGCCTACTGACTTGCATTTTAAATCTGCGCCATCTTCTTCAATGCCTAAAACTCAAACCATGCTTAGAAAACTGATGCTCAGACTGCATGATCAAGCCTCTATGCCTAAAGAACAAATGCCAAGAATGACTGAAGACCTTATTACTTTAATCAGGGGGAGCCAACCTTCCCCCTCTAAGAGACCTAGGACAGAGTTTGCTTATGATACTTCTGACCAGGATTCTGATGCTGAGGACTATATTCCCTCGCCCCCCCCCCCCCCACACACACACACACACACACACACACACAGAGGATTTCTCTTTTGCTGAAACCTTGCATACTATCAGGGAGCTTTTTCGTTGAGTAAGTCAGGATTTCTCTGATTCTAAAAAGAAGCTTGGGGATTTCTTACCCCTGCCCCAGCACAGGCCTTTAGCTATAGCACCTGTACTGGACATTGTTGATGCCTTTCCTGAATCTAGCATGGCCCCTGACTCTTTTTACCTCCTGCTTCCAGAAAACCTGATAGATATTACAGGGTTCCTGACTCTCAAGTTCCTTTTCAAAAATCCTACTGCGGATCCTGAAACCATTTCAAAGGGACCCAAGGGCATTAAAGCTGCTACTGCCAAAAATCCTACTCCCTGCTGATAAGAGACTCCAGGGTGCTGGATAGATGGGGTAAGAAGGTATACACTTATGCAACTTTGGCCATTAGGGCTTTGAATTACCAGTTTCATATGCTAAAGTATCAGCTGCATATTATTGGATTGCTTAAACAGAAAATGATGTTGATTCATGATTGTGTTGAAAATAAGAATTTACAGGATTTTATGCGTTCTGCTGAACAAGTTGGTAAACATACATTGCACTGTGGTTTTGATTCACAAGAGGCATCTTGCAGGGCTGCGGTAACTGGGTCTGTACTTAGAAGGCATGCTTGGCTTAAGGAGCAATCCTTGCCAGATCATGTTAAAGTGAAATTACGGGATGCTCCCTTAAATCAGGGCCACCTGTTTGACAACAAGGCAGAAGAAATTCTTAAGATGGAGGAAAAAGCAAAATCTATGCAAACTGTAAGACTTTTTACAAGTACAACCTCCAAGAATTGGTCCTTTCCTGCCTCTTCCAGACCTTCTCAATCCAGATCCAGCAGAGCACCCAGGCTTCAGTCCCAGCGGACGCACAGGACTAAGCAGTGGGGGGCCTCCACTCCCAAATTTGGGAGTAATAAAACTCCCCCCATGGTAAACGGTCGACTTTTTAAAACTTCCAAGCACTTCTCAACTGACTGCCCTTTTGGGGGAAAGCCTGCACTTCATGCAAAGAACTGTGTACCCATTACCCAGGACAAATGGATTTTTAAATAGTGTCCCAAGGATACAGCTTTCACTTCCACACGTCACCAACTTCAAGCGGTAGGCCGGATCTACTTCCAAAGCAGTGGACAGAGGCCCAAAAGCAAGTAGTCTCTCTCTCTTAAGCATAGGACCTATTCAGTTGGTACCAGAAGAGAAAAAGGGACGAGGTTTCTACTCTAGATCTTTCCTGGTACCCAGAAAAGACAATTCATGGCGTCCTGTCCTGGACCTGCCTACTCTAAACACCTTTTTGGTGATAACAAAATTCAAGATGCTGACTCTTCACCAGTTGCCTTCATATGCGAAGCAAAGATGCCTGGTTGCCAACACTAAATTTAAAGGAAGCATACCTGCACATCCCAATCGGGGGATCTTGCAGAAGATATCTACGCTTCAAAGCAGGCTACACACAACCATCAGTTCTCTGCACTGGCCTTTGGCTTATCTACTGCGCCCAGGG